>NW_015548226.1:678283-729029 GCF_001515605.1 Sinocyclocheilus anshuiensis | reverse complement strand
GCAAAAGTGTTGTGTTCCCCAGAGAAACTTTGTGTTATCTCGTAAAACAGTTTTTCTAGAGCAAAAGTGTTGTGTTCCCCAGAGAAACTGGCATTATCTCGTAAAACAGTTTTCTAGAGCAAAAGTGTTGTGTTCCCTAGACCATTATCTCGTAAAACAGTTTTTCTAGAGCAAAAGTGTTGTGTTCCCCAGAGAAACTTTGCATTATCTCGTAAAACTGTTTTTCTAGTGCAAAAGTGTTGTGTTCCCCAGACAAACTTTGAATTATCTTGTAAAACAATTTTTCTAGTGCAAATGTATTGTGTTTGCCATAGAAACTCTGAAAACATTTGCGTTCTGGCGCAAAAGTATTTTGTTCCCCTGCAAAACTTTGCATTATCTTACAAAACATTTTCATTCTATCGCAAAAGTGTTGTGTTCCCCAGAGAAACTTTGTGTTATCTCGTAAAACAGTTTTTCTAGAGCAAAAGTGTTGTTTTCCCCAGAGAAACTGGCATTATCTCGTAAAACAGTTTTCTAGAGCAAAAGTGTTGTGTTCCCTAGAGAAACTTTGCATTATTTCGTAAAACAGTTTTTCTAGTGCAAAAGTGTTGTGTTCCCCAGAGAAACTTTGTGTTATCTCGTAAAACAGTTTTCTAGAGCAAAAGTGTTGTGTTCCCCAGAGAAACTTTGTGTTATCTCGTAAAACAGTTTTCTAGAGCAAAAGTGTTGTGTTCCCCAGAGAAACTTTGTGTTATCTCGTAAAACAGTTTTCTAGAGCAAAAGTGTTGTGTTCCCCAGAGAAACTTTGTGTTATCTCGTAAAACAGTTTTCTAGAGCAAAAGTGTTGTGTTCCCCAGAGAAACTTTGCATTATCTCGTAAAACTGTTTTTCTAGTGCAAAAGTGTTGTGTTCCCCAGACAAACTTTGAATTATCTTGTAAAACAATTTTTCTAGTGCAAATGTATTGTGTTTGCCATAGAAACTCTGAAAACATTTGCGTTCTGGCGCAAAAGTATTTTGTTCCCCTGCAAAACTTTGCATTATCTTACAAAACATTTTCATTCTATTGCAAAAGTATTGTGTTCGCCAGAGAAACTTTTCATACTCCCATAAAGCATTTGCATTCTTTGGCAAAAATACTCTGTTACTCAGAGAAACTTTGCATTTGCTAGCAAAACATTTACGTTCTCTAGCAAAACTTTTTCAAGTTTCTCAGGGGAACACAAAAGTTTTGCAAAAGAAGACAAAATCTTTGAAATGATTTTTCCTCCCTTTTCATTTTTCCCCATCACCATGACAGGGTCATTTGAATTAGTGTTTGATGTTTCTACTTGCTCAATGTGGGCTTCTCCGCGTGGCTTCCGTGTCTATAAGTGTTCAGATGACTCATTCTTCTCCACTATACCCGTCAGACATCCAGGACCCAGAACCCTTTGACTGGCACCTCTCCTGCGGGCTGCCTCTGCTGCGATAAATCCCAATTATGACCCCTTCCATTACAGCTAGCGAAAGGTCATGTGACCCAGACGGCATTCTCGGGCATGATTAGGATTAGCAGGCCATCTCTTCTGGACGGAACTGTCGCCAGTAGCTCTGCTAGTTACTTAGCGCCTAGCCATCCCCACCAGAGAACAACAAGCCAGTGTCTGCTGCCTCTAAAACCCTCTGGATTAGAGGCAAGACCCCACCAGAGCATGACAAGGCTTTTGTCACTGGACTCCATTGGCTTTAAGACAGCTTGTTGTCTTCATTTTGTTCCCGCTGTTTTTTTCGTGCTCTAATTCAATCACAGGAGAGCTTGGAGAACTGGATTAAGCACTAGTGCTGAAAACAGATTTTATGCCGTGACCAAAGGAAGTGGAGATCGAAAAAAAAATCTATTTTGGGCAGAAGGAAGTTCTTTATGGTATGGCCTGCAGAAACCCTGGTTGCTGATTGCAAGGAATATTTGTGAAGATTATTCATCTATTTTGCACAGAGTAATTGTTTTTTTTTGTGACTTATTGCACAGGACAAACAAACAAACAGAATCAGGAAGTGTGACATTCCAGATTTAAACACATGTTGCCTGCAACAGTGATTGCATTTCATGTGGTTACATTTCCAAACTCCAGAGATTATAGGACTATCTGTGTCAAACCAAGGAGTTTTAACATAGCTATCAGTAAGCATTCCCGTTTATTTTGTTTGGTTGATGCATGCATCCCTGGAAGCATGTAACCTGGATGCTGTCACTTCATAGGCGCTCAGTTCAGAGAATATTTTTTGAGCTGAAGTCTTGTGATTAATCACGTTATAATAAAAAATAATAAATCTTGCTTTTAAAAGCCTTGTCAAAATGGGGAACTGAAATTTTAATTAGTGCTGTCAGAAACCAGTTTGGTAACAGTCATTATTTGGAGTTTGCTGTAACAATTGATGCAGAAATTATACCTTTAAACATACTACTTTCCCCAGCTACCAAAAATATAGCTGTGATGATTCTCTAACATTCATTATCAAACATTTCTGTCACCTATTCAGAGTCTGAATGAATCACTAAATCTATCACTGAATCAAAGAGAACAGTATCTCTGCAGATTTCTCATAAGCAGGCAATAGGAGCTCTCAGAGAAGCATTAATAACTTGTTTTGTTACACACATAACCATTTATGACTTGCACTCATGTCAATCAAGTCTCTCCGTGGCACTTCAGAGGGTCCGATCTGCCCGAGAACAGACACACAGCCTCACCATCGGTGAGCTCATCCCTCGGCCCATTCCACTCTGATCCCCCTTGGCACCTCTTTCTGATGGTATCTTAATCTTTCCTGTGAACGAAGGTCTCCCACCTCCCCTGATGGGGTCTGTTAAAAGGCCTCTGCTAACCTATTTTGGGGACAGCGGTGCATATGGTTTCAGAAGCCTGATGGCATTTCTAACCACATTGTTGACTCACAAGAATTGCATTGAACCCGTGTCCCATGGTCACATTTTAATAGGGAATGGAAGTGCTGGGTTGTGTCACATTTCCACGGGACTCCGATTCCACTGGGAATTCCAGAGCCATGAACTAATGTATCAGAGACTGTGATCAAGCTATTGTGGGCTGCTGGAAACTAGCGTGGTCTGGTGTAGTGGCACTAGCTCAAGGCTGGCAACCAGAAGGCTGTCAATTTGAGCCTCAATGGGCCACCATTGTGCCCTTGAGGAAAATGATTAAAGACAAATCAAAACTCACCACAATGTTTCTGGTTTTATGGATGATTAATCTGAATGTAATAGCAAAATATACCACTGGGATACATTGAAATGTGGTTGAACTTGACCTTTAGCCTCCACGTCCTGGTCAAAAGCTTCCTTTAAAGTTTGTGCTGGTGGTGTTTCACAATCCAATGAACTCCTGATGGATAAAATCAAGTCCTGCATTTTCTCTCACTGGATATCTGGTTTCATTTGGAAATACGTTACATTATGCAAGTAAAATGGGTTGCAAATGCCATTTCATGTTGGCTTTATGGCCTAGGTTGCTATTGTAGATAAAATGATAAAAATGCTAAAATGCTAAATGATTATATATTGCATGAACAAATGGGGTAGACAGTCTGAAATATCCCTAATATAACTGGAAAATAACTATAAGATGCAAGATTCTGCTGATGTGAATGTCAACAATGCTGTCAACACCACAGCTGTACTTCAAAAACATTTTTTCTTCAATAAACTTTGTTCATGGATAAACTAAATGGATGATTTCTAAAATCAAATATTCAAATTAAATTCAGCCTTTTTTAGAAAGACAGTCATCTGCAGGCCACCACGAGAAGAAAATGCTTGACTTGAAATGTTATTGTCCATACAGAAAAAAATAAAATAAAATAAAATAAATAAATAAATACCAACAATAAATGAATAAAATACAAAATAAAATATATGGATGGACAGTTTAAAATACATGATACTTAGCAATATATTTTGCCCAATTTGGTATATTTTGAAATACCCTTAAATATATATATTAAAATACAGTATATAAATATTTTGCATTATGGGTGTAATCGCTGTAAAAACTGCTCGTTCACTAAAAGCAAATACCACTCATCAAATTCCCAGATTTACGTGATTGTATGTCTACATGTGAAAAGGGCAGTAAATAAAAACCTGAACATAATGCCCAGATGCTTTTCAGAACATACAGAACCAGCATATGTTGTGTTTCAGATGCTGGTCCCTATTAGGGGATGCTGGTAGTTTTGCATAGCCATACTTTGACTTGTAGTATAAAGTCTAGTTAATACTGCAGCTTCAACCCAATGTCTGTGCTGAGAAGAGAAAAAAATAAATAAAATAACTTGAAGAAACTAGTGTACATATTATTTGACAGCGCTCATGACTATCTTCACATGCTACTAACTGCCCCAAATGTGTGCTGATGTCCACGACAGGCTTCTTCCATATTTTGGCTATTCTGATACACCAGCTAAACAATAACCTAATACTAATACCTAGCATAAATCATTGAGAATCAGCATGAACATTTTTGTGTTCTCATTCTAGCACTTCTTGCTACAGATGGGGCATGTTTCAAGTAAAGCTCTTATTTAATAAATTCTCTAATTTTATGAGCCGTTCTTTTCATGTGAAGACCAGAGATAATCCTGATAGAATGATCGATCTCATTAACTTGGATTCTTGACACATTACTCATGAGCTAACGCTGAATCATACACTTCAAACGGCCCATTACAGCGATCGTGAAAAAATATGACTCTTTGCATTCCTAGAAACGCTCTCCACTGATGCCGACCCACCTAAAACGTCCTAGCGCTGCAGTGTTGAGGCGTTATGAGGTGTGACGCGCAGCTGCGGCCTGTTCTCTCAGAAATACGGTTGTGTGTTTCTCAGATCATTGGGTAAGGGGATATAACAGGGGGTGTTGTGGGCACGGAGCGCTCGCTCAGAGTCAATCAGCACCTGTTCCTTCCATTATCGCTCTAAGCTCGGTGTGTAATTAATGGATGTTCTTGCTTTTCAGAGGGCTTATATTATGTTTACAGAAGTAACAATAACTCTCTTTATCATGTCATAATTAAAAACGGACTTGCATAGACATGGCGACCAAAGTTACGTCTAAATTACTGTACAAGCTGTGCATTTGAAACCTGCAAACCTGCTTTAAATTTACAGGAATACTGCCAGCAATGCCAAAAATTCACAAAAAAAAAAAAAATACAGTGACAACTTAAATACAGTGAAATTGAAGCCATTACAGGATTGCAGCTTGGTTCCTGCATGTATTATAGCTAATTAACAGAAGTAAATCTGATTGATTGTTCTTATACTAACCTACTGTACCTAAACAACTTGATCTGATTTGAACTTGGAACACAACAAAAATGTACTAAACTACATTAAAAATCCACACCATTTACATCTGATTAAACATATTTTTATAGAAACATTTTTATAAAATAAAATAAATAAATAACTAAATACAAATGACTAGTAAATAAATAAAAACTAGTGCTATCAAACGATTAATCACGATTCATCGCATCCAAAATAACATTTTTTGTTTACATAATATATGTGTGTGTACTGTGTATATTTATTATGTATATATAAATACACACACATACAGTATATATTTAAACAAATATTTACATGTATATATTTATATTCATATAATTTATTTTATATATAAATATATTTAAAATATAAATGTAACAACGTTTGTAGATCGGGAAGAAGGAGGCAGGAACCGGCGAACGTGTGTGTATTTATATCTACATAATAAATATACACAGTACACACACATATATTATGTAAACAAAAACTTTTATTTTGGATGCAATTAATCGCGATTAATCGTTTGACAGCACTAATAAAAATTTTAAATAAAAAACTTAAATAAAAGTTAAATAAAAAGTAATAAATAAATAAATAAATATGTACATACATGTGATGGAGAAGAAACTAATATGTAAATAAATACATGAATAAATAAAATAGAATAAATACATAATACATACATAAATACATACACACATACTCAAGACTCCCAAAGAGAGACTTTTATACTGAGACATATGCAAATCTAAATAAAATACAATCAAATTATGTGTCAAGCACTTCTTTGGAACTTCTGCATATTTATTACCATAAATTATAAGGTGATTAATTTTACTTCTTTACATCTAAACACACAGTACAATTACCTGTATTGTATTGTTAAATCTAATATTTTAATATTTAATAATTTTTTCACAGTATCCATATGTTTTATCACAAATATCTATATGTTTTTAGAACATTTTTGCAGTTGGTTAAAGGTGAAGAACGTGTGTACAGGAGAGTCAGGAACCAGGAAATGTAGGTCACGAACGTGTTAATTAGTGAACTGGAAGTGAATGATATACTGTGAGGCTGATGGCATTGAATACAAGGGGAACAGAGACCTGGGGGAGGGTTGAAAGCAAAGGGAGTCTACCGCTGGCCACCTCTGGCCCTCACAAACACTGAATAAAACCCAGTCTCAGTGCAAAGCTTGTTTTAATCATTAATTTGACAATGTGTGTGAACATCTGCTTGACAGCACTTTGCTGACATGCAGTCTGAAAAGCGTTATTGTTCTCTGTTACACTTTTCTCTAAAGCTCCCACCCAGAACCTCTTGTCAATCGACAGCAGCACAGGAAGGAGTTTAGATGTGTTTTTTCATCGCAAAAGTTAGGTAAGTTTAGTTAAGATTACCGCACATTTATTTAAATAGTTCAATAATTAGCAGAGCTTGCTAAAGCTAAGTAATACATTTCTCCAGTTTTTATCGTCGACAACAATATCGTAAATGTTGTTTTAATTTGCGAGCTGACATTATCGAGTATGTCACTCACTTTGAGAAAAAAAAAAAAAAGGTCTTGCGTGTCCAAAAGCATTTACTGCATGATAAAGAAAATTAGAATGCAGGTAAAATTCAAGTTATAGAAGCAAAAATTATCCTTGTATGTTTTTTTGTTTGTTTGTTTTTTTTATATCGATATGATATAGTTAATTAATATCACACAAGCAAGAGTGTCTTTTTCCCGAATATCAGCATCTGAGCATGATTGCAAATGAAATTGATTTTATACAACAGTTCAACAAACAATAAGTTTATATTGAGTGAGTTACGTAACTCACTCAATATAAACTTATTGTTTGTTGAACTGTTGTATAAAATCCTTTGAAAAAAAAAAAAAAAACAGGTCTTGCGTGTCCAAAAGCATTTACTGCATGATAAAGAAAATTAGAATGCAGGTAAAATTCAAGTTATAGAAGCAAAAATTATCCTTGTATGTTTTTTTGTTTGTTTGTTTTTTTTATATCGATATGATATAGTTAATTAATATCACACAAGCAAGAGTGTCTTTTTCCCGAATATCAGCATCTGAGCATGATTGCAAATGAAATTGATTTTATACAACAGTTCAACAAACAATAAGTTTATATTGAGTGAGTTACGTAACTCACTCAATATCAACTTATTTTATGTTGAATGTACATTTTAGACAAAAAAATTGTCTTTTTTCTGTTTTAAGGAATCTGTTTTTGAACAAATCATTTCAGTCAGTGATTCAATGATCCATTCATAGTAACAGTTACTTGCTTCCTTTCTAAATAAATCATTTTTGAATGAATCATTTGAATGAATGATTCAATGAATCACTCATTAAGACAGGGACTTGCTGCCACCTACTGGCGGTTTTAGTGTCATATTGATTTATCCATGACAGGCCTAAACCAGCCAAAGCACCGGCACAAAAACACACTCAGCAAAATATTGTTTAATTATCGTTATCGTTAAAATACCAACATATTCTTTTTTTTGTCAATATCGCACACCCCTGTCTCCTGCACTTTTGCTACATACATTCACCTCAAATCATGTGTCTTGTTGAAGAGAGGTGTACTATTAATTTTAAAAATGATCAGACTGGCAAACAATAAAACAAACAAACAAAAAATCCCACAGGAAGCCGGACCATATCTAGAGATCAGAATATCACTAAGAGCTGGGAATAGACTCTTTTGGCTTGGGTTGAGCATGTGGCATCATTTGCATAAAACATAAAAATATGGTTATGCTAATAACATTTTTTAGGATGACACAACATAGTCTATTAATGCTGGGAAAAAAAAACATCAATGTAATGTCATGACTTAAAATTAATTTAGTTTTTTTCTTCAAACTTTATGTCGAATTTTAAAGATACTTTAAGTTATGTCACATATCCATTCAAAAGGCCAAACATGGAGCAACCCGGTAATCATTATTTTATTTTACCTTTAACGTGAGCGGGAAAGATCCATTAATTAAAATTAAATTAAATTAAATTTTATTGCAATTATTAAAGCTCTTGGGTTGGTTGTCAAATATTGAGACTGAAGCTGTTGGGTTGGTTGTCAGTGTGTTTACCTGTCTGCAGTGATCAAGTAGTTTATGATGATTAATTTTACAGCAGTTTATTTAAAGCACTTCAGTAAATTTTGTCACATACAACAATAGTTCACTCACATATACTGTACGTTGGTTGCTAGATCATCTCCAAGACAGAGCTGGAAAGGTAATGTCCATAAAGAAAGCCGGTTTCACCTGAAGAGATAAAACAAATATAATATTTATAAAATATGCACATGCACAGTTATATATTGTGTTTCAAGATCTGTTTTATTATAGGTATAAGTTTAATTTCTACAGAGTGGCCAGTGTGCAGAAGGTCGTGTGAGAGCACTGATTGATGCCCCAATTGAGTGGGATTCCAGCTTTGTTATGGGCGTCCCTCAATCCCATTCAACCAGCGTCTCTTTTCAGGGGAGCTCTGTGTTAAGGATGCTCTTTGGAGCCATTGACTCCCCATTGTCTGTCGAGGGGCCCTGCTGTCCTGCTCCTTTGTTATGACAGTTGGGCAGCCTTTATACAGACTAAATAAGATAACTCAGCTGTTCATTTGAGGGACTAACCCCTCAACCTTGCAACACCCCCATCAACCCCCGACCAGCATCTACAGAAGCCCTTAAAACACCCCCAAAACTGCAAATCACACACTGAGTCTCCACACATCACAGCAGCTCAAGAAACTACACCAGTGGTTCTCGGCTGGTTTTGTTTGAGAAACTAGATTTTACATTACATGCTCATCAAGGACTAAATGTAATCCACATTTAATGTAGACTGGGTCAGATGTCCATTTACTTTGTGTTGGAACTGACCTACAGTACAGTGATTTAAGTAGCTTCTACTAGTTGTGATTGTGAATGTGTGCACCCTTCAAAGTTGATTATGCCAAAGTTTTATTGTGCTAATTATGCAATATATGATTACTTGCATTTAATTGTTTTTACTTTTTCCTTGTTCAGCATGGACCACCAGTTGAGAACCACTGAACTAGAGAACAACTTAAGCATTTGAAAACTGATTTATCATCATGTCTAGCTGGTTTTCTGGCAACTCAGTGTCTCCTAATGGCCTTTTTGAATAATAATAAGTTATGTTCTGCATTTAAAACATTCAGTGTCACTATTCACTGCCTATGTTGATAATGATACATCCTAGGACAGAAAAATCACAAATGAAATTTAAAAAATATAATTATAAATGTATTTACTTTACCTTTCCAAAGTTTGGGGTCAGTAAAATTAATAATAATAATAATAATAATAATAAATAAATAATAATAATAATAATTCAGCAAGGGTGCAATACATTGATAAAAATGGACAGTCTTTTAAATGGTTACAAAAGGTTTCTATGTTAAAATAAATGAACGTTATATTAATCAAAGAATCATTGGTATCACTATTTCCTCAAAAATATTGATGGCTATAATGGCTCCTAAAAAAAATCAGCTTTGCCATCACAGTAATAAATTACATTTTTAAATATATAAAAATAAAAACACAAATTTTAAATTGTAATAATATTTAACAATATTTAATTTTTATGTTTTTGATCAAATAAATGCAGCCCTAAGTGAGTTTTTGACTTCTTTTGACTTATTTAAACATGAACAAATCTTACCGACCTCAAACTTTTGAATGGTAGTGTAATTAAATATTTAATTATTAAAACAAATAATCCTATTTATTTATTTGTTTCTACTACACAGCACTGAGATTAAATCTGAGATCAAATGGAGAGAGTTTCCTAAGAGACCTCAACTATGTCTTAAACTCTGTTCGAAGGTCAAAAACCTCAATATGAACTCAAACATTTCTCATCATTTTCCAAGACTAAATTATAGCTACTATCAGCATTAATTTCACAGCTCTATATTCTGACTGTATGTTAACAACTGACTTATTTGCATCTATTTAAATCAAAATTGTAAAAGAAACATCTGAGACAATGTACATTCTTCAATAAAACATACCCCATTGAGTCTCACAAGCAATGAAAGAGCAATAAAATGTTAATCTGCATGAAATATATTGATCAAGCATACGGGACAGAGTATCTATACACAATTCCTGAAGTCTACATGTGCTCGGGGCTCATTGTTGTGGCTGTCACGATGCTCATACGCAACTGTCAGATTGTAGTTATCATTTTACGCCATTAGCATTCCAGCGTTTGAGAGTCTGGTCTCTGGTAACAGGTTCAGCGAGGCTGTGAAAGTGTGAGGACGGCTCTGCTCAAACATTGCTATCCCTGACCCTGACACTGAGGCTGACTGTGGACTAACATTTACTCTACATCACCCATCCTGCTGATTTCCGCCTTAACCAGAGAGTCAACATCCTGATGGGAGAGAGTGCATGTAAACACAGAATGGGAAAACACGACATTATACACAATAAAGTTGTACGAAGACTACCGATCTGCATGTGAAAGAGAGGATGAGAAGTGATTCAAAGGAAGAAGATCCACAAAAAGAAACAAAACCGAATTATATGAATGGACTGTGCTGAGAGCGGCTTTACGAAATAAGATCTTCTTAGAAACGGGAGTGAATTTCTATGTGTCGATCTAATCCTGCGCTGGTCTGAAACCCTGCTGTGTGAGAGAAAAAGTTACTGAATAACCCAGTTCACCGCTCATCTCCTACAATCTCTCTAGGACTACTGACCCCTGGGTGCCCTAACCCGAGTTTAGAGGTCACATCACCCTCTTTCGTTATCTCTCTTTCACTCTCACCAGTATGAGACTACAGGTTCATATGCAAGTCCTTGTATATGTTATGTTTATGTATATTTAGTATTTGTACTAAAAGACACTAGGTTTAAAGGTTTAACTAAAGCTAAAGAATCGGCCATTGAAAATGGCCACGAACCCTTATTGATCAATCTTAAAAACAGTTTTTTTTTTTAAAGGGTCTTTATTGGTATTGATGGCTCCATGAAGAACCTTTAACATCCATAAAGCATTTCCATTTCACAAAAGACTTTTCATAAAAATACTTCTTTTTTTTTTGTTAAGCATAAACCAGAAGATGTTTTTTTTTTTCAAAAGCTCTCATATAGTTATCAGTTATGTTTTATGTTTGCAGAAGTATCTAAGGAAAAATATCGTGCACATAAAATACACATATAAAAACATGTAGCCTACTCTTCCCTTAAAATGTTTGGGTTCAGTATGATTTTTTTTTTAAGAAATTATTACTTTTAGTAAGCAAATAATTCAGTAAATGTATCAAAGTAAAGATGTTTTATAAGGTTACAGAATGTTTAAATAAATAAATGCTGTTCTTTTGAACGTTCTATTTATCAAAGAATCCTGAAAATATGTTTCAAAGAATCCTGAAAAACAAAAATACGATGCAGCACAACTGTTTTCAACATTGATAATAATAAGAAATGTTTCTTGAGTATAAATCAGCGTATTAGAATGATTTCTGAAGGATCGTGTGACACTGGATAATGCTTAAAATTCAGCTTTGTGTCATATGAATAATAAAGCAATAAGCCCCAAGAAGCTGTTGTTTACAGTAAAATTAGAAGAACTAAGGGGCATTGTTAGGCACGGATATTTTTAAAACAATTTGATATATTTTAAACTAAGTTTGCGTTAAGTATATCGCATGTTCGCCTATAGAAAGCGTTATTAAACAGTGTAACTTGATGAACATACAGTACCATACCTGAAACAGAAAGGTATTAAATATGGCTACGTTTACACGACAACGGTGTAGTCAAAAACGGAAAGGGTTTTCCCTTGCGTTTTTTTTAATTTTCACGTATACACGACAACATTTTCAAAACGATTCCCATTTACACATATCCGCGAAAACTGCCAAAAATGCTGTATTATGTATGCAAGGCCAGTAGTTGGCGCTGTCACCTTGTTAGTAAACCGTACCTGTAGGGAAGTAACAATTATATTATGTATATGAGGCGTCTCCGCTGTTGGTTGTAATATTGGTGAAGTAAATCCACACTTTGCTGAAGAACCGTTAGCAAACTCTTCAGCAGCAACAACAGTACCATGTACTCTGCCATTGTTGTGTATGTTTGTTCGCGCTTGCCTTTAAAATCGTAACGTACTGCGAATGTCTATATACCTAACACATACTACACACGTGCATGATGTCACCATTTTTTAAAGATTCCCGTTTTGGGTGTTTACACGGAAACGATAACGGTGCCGTTTTCAAAAACTTGCACTTTGAAACCCGTTTTCAAAAATATGCTTTTTCAGTCCCCAAAACACAGTTGTCGTGTAAACGAACAATCAAAATGCATAAAAAGTTTCCCATTTTTGGCTGAAAACGTTGTCGTGTAAACGGCCCCTAACATTCCCTCTGCACTTCGAAAACTGTGGATTTCCACACACTCGCGCACAGCAACGTTTCTTCCGCAGGAGAAAACTTTCTTTGATGGGGAATTGGGCGTGGCCTCAAAATTAAAGGTGAAGGAGGCAAACATATAGCCACTAGGGGTCACTTAATGAAATAAATAACAAACCGTTAATTTTGCTGAAACACATAATCCATGGAACCGCGGCAACAATTACAAACAATGTCCCAAAAAATGGTTAAGCCTAGAAGGGATACAGCTGTGGCTACTGGGCATGTGCACATCAATATAGCGTAATTTTTTTTGTCACACTGTACAACAATAATTAATCGTTTTTGCATTATTGAAAGAGGTAGGTATAGACAATCTAATAAAATTTAATTTATTGTTAGTTTCCGGTCATAGCTCTACCCCTTCTAGCCACAACCGCAGGAAATCTGATGTAGTGAGGTCAAAGGTATATAAGGGGCTCAACCAATCAGAATCAAGGGGACTTATTTATAAAGTGTGCGTACGCTCAGATTTGATCTTAGAGTGTGCGTACGATAAAATCCATGCCAACGCTCATCTTTGTAAAACTGGCTTCGACATGGAAAAGTGTTTAGCATCACGTCAGGGTTTGAGCAGACGTACATTTTCTTGTCAGAATACTGCAGGTTTTTGAAAATGTAAGCTGTTCTTGCAGCTTGCTGTTCTAAATTAAAGAATTTGGACGATGACTGGTGGCATTAATTAGGAGTCATTTGCAAGGCAGAGAGCTGAAACCATTAAGTTGCACGCAAGTTCAAGATCATTTGCAATTCAATGTCACATCTGAAAGCCGTACATGCGTTTTCTGTGCGTACGTTCATTCTATGAATCACACATACATATATTTGAGAGATGATCGGCCTCGCTCCGTTCCCAAGGCTCTCGGCCCCGCCCCTCTCGTCACAATAATTAAATATTATTAAAAGTAATATAACTACATAGTCTCAACAATATATTATCTAAATTACTAAAATGATTGAATAAACAAACAAACAAATAATTAGCACAATGCAATTGCACAATAACAAATATTAGACCGATATATCGTTTAGCCGATATGAGCCTGTCGCCGATATATCGGTATCGGCGAATATGCCGCCGATATGAAATTTTGTTTTTTTTTCAGAACATACAGTATAATGCAGATTAAATGCTTCTGAATGGTGTAATTACTCAGTTTGTCCAGCAGAGCGCTCCATTGTTTGCTACTGGCGAGGTCAGTATAGTGTAGAGATGCGCGCATGAGCTCAAACTACACCCAAGTCCGCTGCTTCAAATTATCCGCCCGCCTCCCACCTGCACCTATATTTGATCGTCACATTACAATTATTCTAATTCTTAGTTTTGCATATCTTAGAGTGTGCGTACGATAAAATCCATGCCAACGCTCATCTTTGTAAAACTGGCTTCGACATGGAAAAGTGTTTAGCATCACGTCAGGGTTTGAGCAGACGTACATTTTCTTGTCAGAATACTGCAGGTTTTTGAAAATGTAAGCTGTTCTTGCAGCTTGCTGTTCTAAATTAAAGAATTTGGACGATGACTGGTGGCATTAATTAGGAGTCATTTGCAAGGCAGAGAGCTGAAACCATTAAGTTGCACGCAAGTTCAAGATCATTTGCAATTCAATGTCACATCTGAAAGCCGTACATGCGTTTTCTGTGCGTACGTTCATTCTATGAATCACACATACATATATTTGAGAGATGATCGTAAGATCAAATTTAGGATGGTTTCTGCACAACATAACATAAATGAGGCCCACGGAGCGGAACTATCCATTTTATTAATTGGATCTTAAAATATATTCTAATATAAAACAGTAATTTTAAATTGTAATAATATTTCACAGAATTACTATTTGAAGTGTATTTTTGTTTAAATAAATGCAGCTTTGGTAAGCTTATTTGGGATTTTCTATCATATGGGTATTTTCTGTATTCTTCTGGGATGCTTTTCCCAAAAGCAACTATGGTCGCAAGTTCCGTCATTATCAATAGAGTTTAATGGAACTAATGACCATAGTTAGCCAACGAAGGTTTTGGGAAACGCACCCCAGGTTGGTTTGTAGTGGTAATTTGAACAGTGTGAATTTTGGAGACCAGTATTGCAAACAGTCTGGTCAATATTTGTGCAGTATTGACTGAGGATCTGCTTTTCTGTTGGAAGGAAAGGAGAACAAACTTAACCTGTTGTGATCTGAGATAGAGGAACCTGTAAAAACTTTCATTGGGATGTCACCCGTGTTGTGCTTATCAGGATTTCCAAGGGGAAAAGTTGCCAAGATCGATGCTAGGAATAAAACACACGCGCTCAATTGTTTGCTACTGGCCACCCAGGTCACTGCAGTGTAGAGATTCGCGGATGTGCTCCAACTTCACCCGAGTCCGCTGCTTCAAATTATCCGCGGGACACCCACCTGCACCTATATTTGCTAGTCACATTACAATTATTCTAATTCTTAGTTTTGCATGATGATATGATGAATGGATGGCTCATTTTAACAGCAGATTCAGTGACAGAGACTAGTACGGTGGCCGAGAGAGCTCAATGCGCTGCAACGTAAGAAAACACATGCAAATTGAAAAAACACCAGCAAATTAAGAAAACATCTTCATCAGTCACACACACGTCTGGTTTGCTATCCTTGTGGGGACTCTCCATAGGCGTAATGGTTTTTCTACTGTACAGACCATATTTTCTATCGCCCTACACCAACCCTACACCTAAACCTACCCCTCACAGGAAACTTTCTGCATTTTTAGATTTTCAAAAAACTTAATTCTGTGTGATTTATTAGCTTGTTTACCCGTAGGGACCTCGATTTAAGTCCCCACCGTGACACGAGTCCCCATACTGTACAAACTGTATTTTCTTTCCCCTTACCATAAACCTACCCTTTACAGAAAACTTTCTGCTATTTCAGATTTTCAAAAACTGTATGATTTCTGTATAATTTAAAAGATTTTGTATTGATGCAAGAATGCAAAAATTGCTAGTACATTTCACAATTAATTTACAAAGAAACCACAAGTAGCACATTGAATTAAACATGAAATTTGAAAGTAGAAAGACTGAAATTGAATTTTCTTGTAAAACATTCTTCATAAAAAATTTGAAAAGAAAAATAAACCATTACAGTGTAGAGTGCTAGGATTGACCAATCAGAATCAAGCATTCCAGAGCGCCACATAATAATGAATGAAAGCAATTAAAAATAAGACTAAAAGTATCTTGCAGCGCTACTAATGCTGTTGAGTTACAAATTGCTTGTTTCTGACAAATGACAAAACCTTAATCCAAATGTTTTCTGACAGTTATTTTTATTGGCTAAATTCAGTCTAATTCTTGCGATAGCAGGTGTGACGGTGGGAGGCCAGAAAAGACCTGTGACCATAATACTGCCATAACTCACAGTCAACACAACACGGAGGGGAAATGTTTATGGTACCCAACGCTCAGTGTAAATGTTAAAGGGGTTCGGCACACCACCATTAACATGCCATTGGAAAGCCGTTTCCTTGGCAATGGCTCTGCAAGCACAAGCTGTATAAAATCTGTTTGGGTTGGGAATGCCATTGTGATCAGATATATGTGCCAATCCATGTTGCCATGGAGGGCGGGACCGCTCAGGAACGCCTTTTCATGACTAAGCCCCTTTCTTCCCCTTTCCCAGGAGTCATTCATTCTGGATTTCATTTATCACAGACAGGGATGATCAGATCAACCTTCTGTTGCCTAACCTCTGCACCTCTCTGCTCACTTCTGACTAACTTCAACACCGATGGCCTAATTCTAGCCAGCTTGCTTTGGTCCAAAAAGACAACAATATATGTATTCATGACAAAGAAAGCAGATCTGATCAGCACTCTTAGATCTGATTTTAATTTGGGCTCGACGTCCTCTCTTGAACTCCACACAATCTCAGCAGATGGGCCACAGATACTGATGTCATTTCCTGTAGAGCTGATCTGCGCATCACGGCACGCGTCTGCGGCGCATTAAAGCCTGTGTTACGGCCACCGGAGCTGATCGCAGCTGGACTGGTGTTTATACTCATGGTTATTACATCGGTCACATCACATCTATATATATATAGATAGATAGACAGATAGATAGATAGATTGCATGTTCATTTGAGTACCAGAAAATACACAACACAGAATTTGTGAAAAAAAAAAAATTATATATTCATTATTATTATTTATTAATTTTAGATGTTTACATTTGGAAAAGCTGTGCTTCCTGCATAAACCTGTCCCTGGTGGTTTGGCAGTATCTTGCTTGCCCTACACAGTTACCTTGTTTAATTCCTTAATTCAAGTTATATATATTTTGTTCTATTTGTGTTAAGTTATTTATAATAAGTGAAGTGAAGTTTACTGTTAAGTGCACTGATGTCAGACTAATTTTGAATAATAAAGTTTATTGTTAAATTGTTAAATACCCTGTCTCCACTACATAGGCCTATGTTTGTCACATCATTATTAGTGTTTGATCACCACATTTGAGTTATCATTGTAAAAAATGTGTTTATGTATATATATATTCTGTTTATGTAGACTATATACTGTATTCTATATACAGTACCACTCAAAAGTTTGGACACACGAATGGGAAGTGTGTCCAAACTTTTGACTATACTGTACTATAATATAGCCTACACATAAAGAATATCGGCCGATATATCAGTATCTGTCTTTTTTTACTCCCCAATATCGGTATCGGCATCGGCCCCCAAAAAACCCATATCGGTCGGGCTCTAACAAATATTATTAATATTTGAATATAAATTATTAATTTACATGATTAATATTTAGAATGAATTGTTGATATAATTAATTAATCATATTGGTGATATAATATTATTAAGATTAATAATATAATTAAATATTAGTAATAAAAATATAATGACGTAGTCTCAACAATATATTAAATTGACTAAATTACTAAAATGAATTAATTAATTAATTAATCAATAAAGAAATAAATAGCACAATGCAATTGCACATTAACAAACATATATACAATGCATTATTAATTTATCAAATAATAGTAATATAATATAATTAATGAATTTTATTAAATTAAAAATATGAATATAACTGTATAGTCTCAACAATACACTAAATTAACACAGTTGTGAATTTTTCTTTGACACAAACCATGCTTATCATCATTGCAAGTAGACTTCTAAATAATAAATAAAAGACACATGTCAAAAGGCACAATAAGATTAATGTTATTGTTATCATGATATTAATATTATTGAATAACATTGTTCATATATTATTAATATTAACATAACTGCATAATCCCAACAATTTACTTTAAATTATGTTATAATTACTTTTTACAGTTTTGTTCATGAAAGATATCCTATGAAAATAATAACCCTATTTCCAGTACATATATTAGGGCAATATGTTTTAGGTGCCGAAATGTGAAAACACCGGCTAATGTGAAAAGGACAATACTGTTATGCAATGGAACCTAAAGCATTGATAAGTATCAGCCAAAGCAGACAGGGCTGATGCAGCATAATTTGAATGACTCCAGACAGAGGAAGAGCAAACGCTATGCAGGAGTCATGCAAAGGTTGCTAGGTACTGAAAGCACTGCAGTCTGCTGTGCAATGACTGTTACACACTTGCATGTTCAGCGCATGCTGAGAAGAGCCTATCCAGACGTCTGCAGCGCTCGCGCTACAAGAATGGATTCATTCACTGGTGGCACATGTCTATAATTTCTCGGTCGTAAGTCAGCATCTCTGACTGCCTGTTTATCCACATGCATGTCTAGAGCAGTCTCGTTACTGAACTGGAAAAAAGACCCAATATTTCTAGGAGAGAAACTGGGAATTAAGTGGCATTAAGTGGCTTTTACATTGCACTCCAGACAAGTTTAGAAGTTAAAGACAAGAGAAAATCTTCCCAAATCTAAACCGATACAGAATTTGGGATTTATCCTGACCAATCCGCCACCAATGATTGTAGTTCAAATGCTGCTGATTTACTTAATGGGAAAGAGAGTGCTTAAGCACAACAGCTGTGAAAAAAATAGTGTCATGTAGGTTGTCTGCCGTCCAAACCTCGTCTCCTTGGCTCCATGCAGTCTTGCTCTTGTTGCTCCAGTATCATCGGTGGCGTCTGTGGGGATAACAGATCACACCTCTTTTGTGAGTGTGGGACTGCATGAGGGCCAAGGCTCAGTAAATCAGCACCAGTGGAGTGCAGAACTGGACAGAACCAGCAACGAGTGTGTTCTGGGTCCAGACACGGAGTCTAGTATTTAAAAGGCCTGATGAGAGAGAATTTACACAAGAATTAAAACGCATTTAATCTAAACATGACTGCATGGCTTTTTTCTACTAATTATAATTTATTAATGTCATTAGTCATCTCATTCAAACAGCACCTTAGAATTAAGAGAACAGAATATGAATTAAAGATTATTATTTAAAGAGAAAATTAAAATATAAAATGTTTTTATTCAGCAAGGATGCATTAAATTGATGAATAGTGCATACTATGTTACACAAGATTCCTATAGTCCTTATAAATGCTGTTCTGCTCTATTCTATTCATCTAAGAAAAATGCTCAACAAAAATATTAAGCAGCACAACTTTTTTCAATGTTAATAATAATAAGAAATGTTTCTTGTGCAGTTATTAGCTACGGTGGCGTCTGTGGGGATAACAGATCACACCTCTTTTGTGAGTGTGGGACTGCATGAGGGCCAAGGCTCAGTAAATCAGCACCAGTGGAGTGCAGAACTGGACAGAACCAGCAACGAGTGTGTTCTGGGTCCAGACACGGAGTCTAGTATTTAAAAGGCCTGATGAGAGAGAATTTACACAAGAATTAAAACGCATTTAATCTAAACATGACTGCATGGCTTTTTTCTACTAATTATAATTTATTAATGTCATTAGTCATCTCATTCAAACAGCACCTTAGAATTAAGAGAACAGAATATGAATTAAAGATTATTTAAAGAGAAAATTAAAATATAAAAATTTTGTGAGTGTGGGACTGCATGAGGGCCAAGGCTCAGTAAATCAGCACCAGTGGAGTGCAGAACTGGACAGAACCAGCAACGAGTGTGTTCTGGGTCCAGACACGGAGTCTAGTATTTAAAAGGCCTGATGAGAGAGAATTTACACAAGAATTAAAACGCATTTAATCTAAACATGACTGCATGGCTTTTTTCTACTAATTATAATTTATTAATGTCATTAGTCATCTCATTCAAACAGCACCTTAGAATTAAGAGAACAGAATATGAATTAAAGATTATTATTTAAAGAGAAAATTAAAATATAAAATGTTTTTATTCAGCAAGGATGCATTAAATTGATGAATAGTGCATACTATGTTACACAAGATTCCTATAGTCCTTATAAATGCTGTTCTGCTCTATTCTATTCATCTAAGAAAAATGCTCAACAAAAATATTAAGCAGCACAACTTTTTTCAATGTTAATAATAATAAGAAATGTTTCTTGTGCAGTTATTAGCTATTAGAATGACATCTGATGGATCATTTAATCATGAAGACTGGAATACAAAAAATGAATTCTACCTAAATTTTGTTTTTAACAACAACAATAATAAAATCATAGTTAAGCCAAAAAAAAAGCATATTAGATGAAGCCTGAACATTTTTGAATGGTCATTACACAAAGCAAGCTTTGAAAGAGAAATGCTCTACTGTACATTGAGCTGCAAAAAAATTAAAAAAATAAATAAAATAATAAAAGGTTCATCAGAACAATCTCGAATTCCTAACATTGAAACCATGCAGTCCTCCAATTCAGAACCCAGCCAACGCCAGCCTTGACTCAAGCACCAGTTATTGTTACTCACTTTCTCCCTCTGTTGGTCAACAGCGATTCCGAGTGACCCAGCCAAGCACTTGTCTGTCAGCCTAGTAAACTTGCAAGATAAAAACAATTACACATACATTTACCAGCATAGAAAGATGTTTGTAGTTTCCCATTGCATATACCATGTTTAAAACACATGAACTTATGATGAACACTTGCTGTGACTATGCTGACAGAAAACGACCCAAAGTGAAACCACCACGACTGATTTCAGACAAATGTCCAATACGAAGACAAACCTGGTTTATTTGTCTATGCAAGCCTAATAAATCTAATTTTACCTTTGAAAACGCTGCGTCTTGAATTGACTCTTCATTATCATTTTAAATGACAACTATGAATCACAGCATTAATAATAATAATATGCCATAATAACAGCAATGTCTGTGGTCTATTTTTGTCCAAAAAATGCTAGACATCCTATAAATAGCATCCTAACCACAAAGTACTTGCGTTTGGGGGCACTGAGGCCAGGGAAAATACACCTTGCCAAAATCATAAGCGGTTATACCTCAAGCACGGCGAATAGTTGCCGCATTCAGTCCCTCTGGAGAACTTTTAAAAAATTAAAAAATTATTGGCAGCCAAGAGCAAGAGAAAACATATATGCATGCACTAAACCCGCCTTTATCTGCTTTCTCACACATCAAAACCTCCCCCAAATTACGCACCGCCCCTACCAAACCCTTCAGGAGTCAGTAAATTCAGCATTCCCTCTCAGACTCAGTTCAGAGTGGCATCCACAGGGGTCATGAAACGGAGCTGAACTTCACGTTTAGATGAATTAACTGCACGCACAGGACCGGGACTGCCATTTAGACTCACTTTACTGGCTGGACCGCGCGTAGTTCATCTTTATCTGATGCTGCGTAAAAGCTGACCGTGGAAACCGCTGCAGGCGCTCTAAAGAAATCGCATCAGAGGATACCACTCAGTGTGATTTTGCTGCCACTACATATAAACTATATCGAGCACTTGCGCTTGTTTACACGAGGAGACAAGAACTGTTGGTCCGGACAGACCTGCTTCTCATCCAAATGGATGCGCAATGATGGATTAATCGCTTTTCGATGCAACTTTTCCGCGCGGTGCCCAGATAAACCCCTCCTGAGGATTTTACGCCAGCAACCTTTACCTGATTTATCCTTTCAAGATGTCATCGGAGTATTTGATAAAGTCACTGCTTATGCTCTTTCTAGCACTCTTCTCCGCCAATGCGAGCAACTGGCTGTAAGTCAATATCACTTTCTTCATTCATGTGATGTTTTGACGTCTAGGTTGACTGTTAAGGTTGACTGTTATGACTAAAGTCAGTCAGATTCCTAAAAGCAAATGTCAAATACAGCATGTGAACTACAAATCTGAAACTAAGCGAATTTGTGAATAAGATTATAACATATATAGATTAGCCTACCATTTTTGAAAGCGCAGAAGACATGAATTAGCCCGCAACACAGTTGTAAACTTTAAGTAACTAACGTAGCCTTTAATAGAAAATTAAAATGTCAAAGCATGCACTGTATGGACGACACAAAGTATAAGGAAATGAAACCGGTTATTTGGAGACGTTCAGTTAATGTGCTTTTGGCACAGCCGCGCTTGGCGCTGGTTGCGCGCAGCCTGGAGAGCAACGCATGAATATGACAGCAGTAACAGCTCTGAAGAGAGCTGTATAAATGAATCACTTATGATAATTTATGATTATAGCAAAGAACTCATAAATCAATGACATGATTTTGATATTTATATAGTTGAGAAGCAGAATAGCATGCTTTGTTAAGGCCACATCAAGATGTTTGCATTTCTAGGTGTTTAGAATTATTTATCTGTATCCTCGGGGCAGAAATAGCACATCATTTAATCTATCCAGATGTAGTTGAGTTTTCGATGGAAGAGTGTTTTTAACTAAAGGCGTGGTGACAGGTTTGGGACATGTACAGACACGCTTCACACTAAAGGAAAACCTCCTACCTGTCTACAAAATATGATCATTCTGACAGGAGCTTGTACACTATTCCAACCCCATCTCAGGACAGGTATTAGCAGGTAGCCAAATAGACATTAGACAGGTTTTCTTTAGCAAACAAAAAATGTGATCGCTTCGAGTTATATGAGCAACACGTGGGCAAGAAGCTGAAATGTTGTCTAACGATCAAGACACACTGTAAATATTATTTACAGGTTAGGGAAAACAGTTAATGGAATTTGAATGTCATAAAATGTGACTTTAAGTTTTGATAAGAACTGTAAGGTTTAAGTTTACGATTAATTCGAACAACAGGGAAATGGCACAGAGAGACTCGGAGTAAAAACTTAAAACATGCAATATCCAAACAACATTAAAAAATTGTAAGGTGTTTTTATTTTATTTTAATTCTTAAAATAAAGTAGAAAACTATTGCTCAGTGTCAACTGCATGACCATTAACAATACATTATGGTGAATTTAAAATAAATTCAGTAAAATTGTTCCATGCTTTCTTAAAGATCATCTTCAGACATATTCCTGAGGTAAAACTTCTAAGCAACATAGCAGTCTTATTTTAGTTCAGATGAAATAAACAGTGATTTTATCATGACTGATCTTAAAATGAGATTTAAATGCAAAGTAAGATTAAGAAAACTCTTTATGTTTTGTCTCAATCGTTTCAAATAAATTCAAAAGGTATGACTGAGTAAGCAAACTTTTTCTGTTTTGTCTCCTGTTGGTTGCATATAAGAAGCCTGTGGATTATTGTGCAGCAAATCTTAAAAATAAAAGTACTTCAATGGCTTTGCTGTATAGTAGGTTAGGTGTAGACTTTAAAACGTTCTTGATGTTTCATTATAGGTTCTTCAGTTAAGTGTTTTGGCTTCTAAACTCTTTGAAAGACCAGAATATAAACATTCTGAAAACAAGATAATAAAGTTTTTTTGGTGCTTAAAAAGTATTAAGCTGTAAAGCATTTGTAGTTCTAGTATGAAGAGTCATTTTTAAGAGTGTGCATTAAATAACGTTCTCCTGTTTACTAGGGTGTAAAAGTCCACTCTTTACTCAGTAGTCATAATTAAATGTTTTGAAGTACAGTCGAGAGCTTTTCATTGGTGTGAATGTATTATTCTTGAGCACATCCATCAGCACCTGTAGAGGGTTGAGGTGTAGGTGCAGGTCATGAGAGCAGTTGTACTGCACCTGCACATCTTCAAACCTCCATCAACAGCATGTGCTTGTCAGAATCAGAATCAGAATCAGAAGAGCTTTATTACCAAGTATGTTTACACACACAAGGAATTTGACTTGACGACAGGAGCTTCCAGTGTAGAAGAAAGTACAAACATAGTGCAGACATACATAGGAATAACACAGTAGGGATGTAATATAACACTAATATAATAAAAAAAATAAAAATTGAGTAATGTACTATATACAGAAATAGAAGTATAGGAAAAAATGTAATTGTTTAGATAAATGTACAGAAATGTTTATTAGTGTGCAGATATGTTATTTACAAAGTGTGCAGTTTAATATAAATATAACTATGTTAGTTGTGATGGACGATGTATAATTATGAAAGATTAATTGTTCAGACTGAGTATAGCCTGTGGGAAAAAACTGTTCTTGTGCCTGGCTGTTCTGGTGGTCAGTACTCTGTAGCGACGGCCAGAAGGCAACAGTTCGAAGAGAGTGGGCTGGGTGTGAGGGGTCCAAGGTGAGTTTTTTAGCCCTTTTCCTCACTCTGGAGATGTAAAGATCTTGGAGGCTGGGCAGAGGGGCACCAATAATCCTCTCAGCAGTCCTGACTGTCCGTTGTAGTCTCTTGATGTCTGATTTGGTTGTTGAACCAAACCAGACAGTTATGGATGAACACAGGACAGACTCAATGATAGCAGAGTAGAACTGTTTCAGCAGCTCCTGTGGCAGGTTGAATTTCCTCAGCTGGAGAAGGAAGTACAACCTCTGCTGGGCCTTTTTTGCAATGGAGTCTATGAGTGTCCCACTTCAGGTCCTGAGAGATTGTGGTGCCCAGGAACCTGAATGACTCCACTGTTGTTACAGTGCTGTTCATGATGGTGAGTGGGGGGAGTGCAGGGGGATTTCTCCTGAAGTCCACAGTTTTGAGCGTGTTAAGCTCCATGTTGTTAAGACCGCACCAGACAGCCAGCTCTTTAACCTCCTGTTTGTAAGCAGACTCGTCTCCGTCCTTGATGAGGCCGATGACTGTAGTGTCATCTGCGAACTTCAGGAGCTTGACAGAGGGGTCTTTAGAGGTGCAGTCATTCGTGTAGAGAGAGAAGAGCAGTGGGGAGAGTACACATCCCTGGGGGGCGCCAGTGCTGATGGTGATAGTCCTGGATGTGAGTTTGCCCAGCCTCACTAGCTGCTGCCTGTCTGTCAGGAAGCTGGTGATCCACTGACAGATGGAGGTGGGCACGGAGAGCTGGGTGAGTTTGTCTGAGAGAAGGTCAGGCATGATGGTATGCCTGCATTGTTCATGCAAATATAAGCTTACATTGCTTTGTAATATTTTATGAATGATCATTTGCAGTTTGTTTGTATTAAAAATGCCAGGAATGAATCATTAAGTAGAGACTATAAATAACAGATGGTAAAATGTTATTAAACAAACTCTTTTCTAAATAAACATTGCAAATAGTCACTTTCAATCCTTATTCTAATGCATTTTGACAGGCAACGACTATTGCTTTTATCTTGGTCTGTTCCAACTTAGTGTGCTATGTCTTTTCCAACTGATTGAACAGTTTCCCTGTTGTAGATGAACAAATATCTTCTAAAAGAATTTGTAGAATTCTATTAAAAAATCCTGACTCTATCATTCCATCCGATCTTTAAAGGAATAGTTCAACCAAAAAAAAAGAAAATCTACTCACCCTTGGGACATCCAAGATATAGATACGTTTGTTTCCTCATGGGAACAGATTTGGAGAAATGTAGCATTACATCACTTGCTCACCAATGGATCCTCTGCAGTGAATGGGTGCCGTCAGAATGAGAGTCCAAACAGCTGATAAAAACATCACAATAAGTAATCCACATGACTCCAGTCTGTCAATTCACACCATGAAGTGAAAAGCTGCATGTTTAAGCTGCTTGAAGAAAAACAAATCCATCATTACGTTTTTTTTTTTTTTTTAATTCAAGCCCTCTATGCATGCTAATGCTTTTTCAGTGAAAAAGTCGTCTCATCTGAATCAGGAGAGAAATATGCACAGATCAAGAGCACGGTTTACAAGCAAAAATTAAACAAATATGTTGGTGGATTTTGATGTGAGAAGACAACAGGGGATGGACTTTTCCACTGGAGAAAGCATTATTATGGATTATGGAAGAGACGGGTTAAAGTTAAAAAGTTAAATTGATTTGTTTCTCACAAACATGCAGCTTTTCATTTCACAAGACATTAAATGATGGCCTGGAGTCGTGTGGATTACTTGTGGGTTATTGTGATGTTTTGGACTTTCATTCTGACGGCACCCATTCACTGCAGTGGATCCAATGGTGAACAGAAAAAAACAAACTCATCTCAGGATGGCCTTTTATTAACCTATTCCTTTAAGTAACCAACATAAGGCCTATGCAACCTTTTTAAACTTTTAAAGTTTATCTTAATGAATTTTCTTTTTCTAGTTTCATGATGCAACAATTTCAGAACTAAAGAAAGAGTTGCATGGTGTCAAACAGATGTTTTTTGACATGCTGAGGTCACAGAAAGTTTACTAATGTAAAAACGCACTTGCAGTTGTGATTATGAATATAATACCAAACCATGCAGTTGTATTTGTTTGGGAAGCGATACAGTGTCTCTCATTGAATGGGATGGAAAGAACAGTGGTTGAGACGTTTGCACAGGACGGTCAATAAATAGTTCACAGCTGATGAGCAACATGAGAAGAGAGAAACCTCTAATGCGAAATACATCCTGGCGCCGAGCACTGATAACACAAATAACATCAGTGACAACAGGGTAATGAAGCTGTAAAACCTGTTGTCACATACAGCAGCCTATTAAAATGTTAATTTGATAAAACCAGGCAACATCCACCATTTCCCTCCTCAACTAGCCTAAGAAAATGTTCAAGATGGCATAAAAAGACAGGTGATGGACAAATACAGTAAAAGAAAGACTGAAAATAGGAATTTGAATAATCTCTAATTGAAAGCCCATTAAAAAACAACTGACATTCTTCTTTACAAATCCTCGTTTTGTACTTCTAATTCTTGACCGTTGTTTTGTTTTGATCTCTCCGCTGCACTTCCGCATGCGTCACATCTGAGCGGCGCATGTGCAGAGCCGACCTCATACGTCATTCCCCGGAACTGCTTCTGTTTACAACAGTGAGCGCAAGCTAGATTCAAGTGATTATTACGTTTTGAATATGGATATTTTTCTTACAAAAACGCATCGATTCGCTACAGAAGGCCTTTGTTCACCCCCCGGAGACGTGTGAGACACTTTTTTTTATGGATGGGCGATTTTTATTTAAGTTCTTTTGGACAGAAGCATGCAACACCCGCTGACTGCCATGAAACAGCTTGAAAGATCAAAGACATTTTTTTATATAACTCCGACTGGATTCGTCTGAAAGAAGAAAGTCATATACATCTAGGATGCCTCGGGGGTGAGTAAAACGCAGCCTAATTTTCATTTTTGGGTGAACTAACCCTTTAATGTTCTTGCAGAAATAATGCTTTTCAAAAATGCAAATTGAGATCAAGAGCCACATTGGCTCTTCTGAACTGCCTCGTGCACTCGTGCTGTGAAATTTATGACCAAAACTTTTAATTGTATATATTTTTGGCCTTTACTTTCGTATTCTAATGTTCCATCTCATCATCAGACAACATGTCTCAAGTTCTTTTCTCTTAAAAACAAAATTGCAAAACTCCCATAGGGGCCTGTCAGCACTTAAACAGAACAAGTTAGCAATGACTCTGTAATAATCTATAATTTACCTCTTGAATTGATGCAAATAGGATTTAAATATCTAATCCTTTTTCATTTGGTTTTGAAGGCATATGATCCAGAAGGTCCTGTTTTGTAGAAGCAGATATTCATATGGACCAATTAGCGAAGCTGAATTAATCTGTATAGATTATTAGTTTATTAAAAAAATGTTTTACCTCTCTGAAAGTCTCTGAAGAAAGTATCTTCATGATGTACGTCTGGTACATTCAATATTTAATTTCCTAGAAGAGAAACAAGCTTAAAACTTCCCGGGAAACAAAATGGCATAAGTGTGATTTTTTTTTTTCTTGGACATCAAATAGGATTAATATGATTGACTGAAGTTAATTGCAGTGCTAATCTTTTAGGATATTGTCAATAAATGAGATAACACTGCCCTCTAGAGTTAAAGACACCCACTAGACCTGCAGATGAGCATAGTGTAAATGCAATAAGACTCTGTGTCCTGTAGCTCTAGGTGAACACTCAGAACTTAAAGCAAATGAGCGAATGGCTCTTTGGTACATGTGCTGTGAATAGTCTGCAAGACCTAGAAATCCCAGTGAGTAACTGAGTTATTGAGGAAACACTGTTGTTTATGAGAGAAACATTGTTGTGCAAGAATGACACATCTGTTTCTGAAAACATGTCGCATTCTGTGATGGATGTTTGATTCACATTTTGGCTCCTTTCTGTATGACATCTTGACTGTATTTTCAATCTTGAAGGGAGAATTAAGGTGTGACTAAGGTGTGATCATCTTTAGGCTACCGTTAAAAAATTACAAAATTAATACTTTTATTTAACAAAAATGCATGAAATTGACTCTAAATTCATTTATAATGCTAAAAAAAATACTACTTCAAATAAATACTTTTCTTTTGAGCTTTCTAGTCATCAAAAAATCCTGAAAAAAAGTGTCAGGCTTTCCACAAAAATATTAAGCAGCACAACCGTTTTCAACATTGATAATCTATTGCATACAAAAATGTGTTTTGAGCTAAGAAAAAGAAAAAGAAAAAGAAAAAAAAAAAAAAAAACATTCTGAACGATCATGTGACACTGAAGACTGGAGAAATGGATGCTGAAAATTCAGCTTTGCATCACAGAAATAAATTGCATTTTAAAATATATTATAATAGGAAGCAGTTTTATAAAACTGTAATCATGTTTGACGATATTACTGATTTTACTGTATTGTTAATCAAATAAATGCAGCCTTTGTGAGCATTAAAAACATTTAAAAAAAAATCTTACCAACCTCTAATCTAACCTTTGAATCTTAGTTAGTAATTTCAACTTTTAAAAGTAATATTTACACTCTTTAAAATTAAAATCACCTATATTGATGGCTGAATATTTAAGGTCATTAGGACAAAGAATTGTGCTTCTCCTAATGAAAATGCAAGATGTGCTTGAGCATGCAAAACTCACCAGCTCAGTGCCTTACTAAGGTTCTGAGAGGTTGCTGGCATGTGTCACTTATGGCCCTTTGGGTGGTTGCATACTTAATGCAATTCATCATCTGCCCTGTGAAAATCAAATCTGATTGATTAGAAAAGGGAAATTTTGAACAACTTAATATATCATTCCTGTCAGTGCCACAAACGGTGCAGGATGAGTTTCCCCACAAAGTTTTTTGGAAAAGTATGAGCATTGCCAACAGTCATGCATTATAGTAACAGCAATAGTGTTTCTGTTCAAAACAAACTCCTTGGTAATGCCGAGGGACATTAAATGTCTTTAAATGGAGGTAGTGTTTAAAAATAATTATAATAAAATGGAAATATGTGGGTGAAATACGAAACCCTAAAATGCATGAGTTCCCTTAAACGCCCCTAACACTGAATTTATTTCAGAGAAACAGCTTTTAATACACAGACATGAGCGCCTTGTGACGCACAACTGACAAATATGTAAATATCAAATATTTTGGTAAACATCATGAAATTGTGGAGCTTGGACGCCATAGCACTCATGTTTACTTGCTGTCGGTAGCTTGCACAGGTCTGATATTTACTTTCAGCGATTTACAGCAGAGAGACAGGAAATGTCAACATCCATCGTTTGATTATTCAATAAACTCACAAAAAGATGCTGAGAGGAAGTGAAGCTTTTGAGTTGCAACATATATGTATACACTACCATTCAAAAGTCGGGTTCTTTTGTACTTTCCATTCATCAAATAATCCTGAAAGAAAATGTATCATGGTTTCCACAAAAATATAAATATGCACAACTGCTTCCATCATTATTAAGAAATGTTCTTGAGCAGCAAATCAGCGAATGATTTCTGAAGGATCACGTGACACTGAAAATTCAGCAGGAATGAATTACATTTTAAAATATATTAAGCAATAGAAAATAACTATTTTAAAATTGTAAATATTTCACAATATCACTGTATTTTTGATCAAATAAATGCAGCCTTGGTGAGCATGAACGGTAGTGTATGTTATATAACTTTAAGTGTGTTTATACGTTGACAGCAGTACAAAGCGAGTGGATATACTGTATACAGGCGTGTGTACGTGTTGCCGCTCTCTTTTTCTCTCTCATTCTCTTCCAAACTCTCTCGTAGGACATGGTTGCGTGCTAAGTCGCGCTTGGCTAAGCCATCTGGAGCCAACAGCGCTCAAAGGCCAGGGCAATGTAATTCAACACAAACATGACACAAAAGGAAGAAGGCACCGTGCTCCAGGTGGAATGCTCCCGCAAAAACCTCCCAGAAAGCTCAGAGGAAGGCATCTCCCATTCTTTTACAAAATCCCACAGTCGGCTCCCCTTGTTTTCCCAAACTTAGCACTGCTTTTAAGCGAGTACGTAGTAGAAAGCTAGAGAGCTAGAATTGGGACGCAATGAAAACAAGATTCTCTCAAGGTCTCAGACAATCTTTTTCCCAGACAAATACGCAGCGGGCCGTTCTTCAGGTGTTTGCTTGTCAAAATCCCGAGCTTGATACGAGCGCAAGTCTTATGAGAGCATCTGGCACTGATATATTATATTCCAGTGCTTATCCCGCCAGAACGGATGGGCCTCCTCTACCATTTGGCTGCCAGATTCATTATCAGGTCAGGATCACAGAGCTAATTTACTGGTGAAACAAACAAAAGCTGTAAACACGCATGCAAGAACATGCAATCGTCAACAGATGCTATAAAAAAGAAAGTCAAACACCCTCCGAGCAGAATGCATGTGCATCTGGCCACTCCGCTGATGTCATGCTTCATCTTCTGGCCGGACAGGAGTGCGTTATCAAAGCTCAAGAGAGCAGAGATGATGGTCCCGTGGACAAGGAGGTGTTTGTTTCTTATCTGCCCCGGCCGTGGCCTTCAAAATCAGCTCCTGTCAACAGCAGAGAGGGTTGGGATGCACCGCTGCCAGCTGCAGGGAGCTGGACGTGCCGTTTTAACTTGTTAAGATGAGCCCTTGAAACCAAAAAATAACGCTTCTTTATTGACTTTAAATCCTGATATCAAACAATCGAGGCCAGTTACATCAAAATTAAGACAAACTCAAAGATTGAGTTTGTAGAACTTTAATTTTTAATGTTAATTGCAATTGAACATTCATGAACTGAAATATTGACACACATGTGATTGCATTAACATCAGATTAGCTGGTTAACTGCATAGCTGAAAAAACATGGTACTATAGTAGTATAATAATAGTATAACAAAAATACTATTAAATATCGCCGAATCAACCTAAATACATTAATCTATACCAACAAACCTACATTTTATGGGTTAAATCAGGTAAAATAGCTCTTTGAAGGTAACCATTGCAGATCAAGATTAAAAGAAACCCTTAAAAATCCCAATTTAACAGAACATTAAACATTAACGCATCCTTTATTATACTGATCCTGCGCAAAAACACAAAAATAGCACTTAATTTAAACATTTACTTTCTCCTTAACGCAAAGCATGCTGAGAACTAGAAGTCTGCATTAACTCATTTATTTCAAATTCAGCTTAATTGGTTATTGAGTTCACATAACTTTTTTCTTTCGAGTACAATAAGTTTAGTAATTAACTTTTTAAAAAATAATTTTACTGTTTGGTTTTACAGTGTTGGCATTGATGGTTCAATTAAGAACATTTATTCTTTCCATTCCACAGTAGGTTCTTTAGATTTCTAAAATGTTCTTCACAGTAAGAAAAAAAAACAGTTCTTTTGAGAACCATTCCATGAAAGTTTCTCTGTACCAAAAATGGTTGCATTGCTGCGAAAACCCCCATTTAAACCCTACTTTCAAGAGTGTAAATACTCGCATTTACATGATGAGCATTTCGTGAGTCAGATCCGATCCGTGATGATTTTCAGGGTTAGCCTTGAGCTACAATCCGAATCAGTAAACCTTGAGATCTTGCAACTTAATTGAGTATTTACAGCAGAGCACCTTCAAAGCCATTCTTAAGACCTCCATACGCAATACACTTGGGCGCACTTTGGAATTACCCAGCACCACACCAAAAAGACCTTCAGAAACAAATAATGCAAAACAAACACATTCGTGAGTGCCCTTGCAAACATCACCTGCACGCAACTCTCAAAATGCATCTGCACAGACTTTAAACAGTCAAGACTTTGATCTCCACCAGTCTCGATGATAATGAGACCAAGCTTGGTGTGTACGGATGAAAACCTGTGTGATGTGTTGTAGTACAGGACTATTTTTATAAGGTGCCTTAAAGAGATGCAGCTCAGCAGACCCTTTAAAGCGATGGTGTTGCCCCGACCCCCTGGCCCTGGAGGTGATGGATGAAGATAGTCTCTATCCACCTCTCGCAACATCACCCTTACGTCATCTGTCCAGCACAGCTTTCCAAGAACGTCAAAGGAGGCCAAAGCTGTTTATGTTAGCGGTGTTTATTGTACTGTTTGTGCTATGAAGTCAATGAAAACCCTATGTTGGGTCACCAAACTAGTGGAACGATGCATGGGTCAGATCCTATTCCTATAACAAATAAATCAAGCGATTTAACTAAAACAAACAAACAAACAAATAAATAAATAAATAAATTGGGAAACATGGTAATACAAAACCCCAAATTTGCTAAAACTTATATAAATATAAATAAATTAATAAAATGACCACAGTAAAATGTTTTATGTTTTTAAAAGAAATTTATCATGCTCATCAAAGCTGCATTTATTTGATCAAAAATACAGGAAAAAAATGGTAAAATTGTGAAATATTACTGCAATTTAAAATAATGGTTTTCTATTTTTCTATACTTTTTAAATATGATTTATTCCTGTGATGCAAAGCTGAATTTTCAGCATCATTACTCCAGTCTTCAGTGTCACATGATCTTTCAAAAATCATTCTATAATATGCTGATGTATTATCAATGTTGAAAACAGTTGTCCTGTTTAATATTTTTTTGGAACCTGTGATACTTTTTTTTCAGGATTCTTTGATGGATAAAAAGTTAAAAAGAACAGCATTTATTTAAAACAGAAATCTTTTGCAACTTTATACACTACCGTTCAAAAGTTTGGGGTCAGTAAATTAGATTTTCTTTTTTTCTAAGAAATTAATACTTTTATTCAGCAGGGATGTGTTAAATTGATAAAAAGTGACAGTAAAGACTTATATTGTTAGAAAGGATTTCTATGTTGATAATAAATATGATAATATATATGTAAAACAAAGAAAGAAAAAAATCATAATATTCTACATTCTAATATTGCAAATTATATTTACTCTTTTTCTTCAAGCTCCAAAAACATTCAGCGTCTAGATACAAAGTTGTTTCAGTAAAACTTTAGTATGAGGACCAGTTCTCACTTTTAACTAGTTGCTTATTAGCATATCTATTATTAACATATTGGCTGTTAATTAGTACTTATAAAGCACATATTCTGCATGACCATATTCTACATCCCTAATCCTACCCAGTACCTAAATTTAACAACTACCTTACAATCTATTAATAAGCAGCAAATTAGGGGTTTATTGAGCCAAAAGTCATAGTTAATGGTTTGTTAATAGCGAGAATTGGAATTTAAAATAAAGTGTGCCTGTTTTTTTTTACAAATGCCTGTATTAATGAGAGTCTATGAACATTTATCGATCACGACTCTATTGGTTTGTCCTCAGATACCTGGCAAAGCTGTCATCGGTGGGGAGCATCTCAGATGAAGAAACCTGTGAGAAGCTCAGAGGACTCATCCAGAGGCAGGTTCAGATCTGCAAGCGTAATGTGGAGGTGATGGACGCGGTCCGCAGGGGCGCTCAGCTCGCTATCGACGAGTGCCAGTTTCAGTTCCGCAACCGACGCTGGAACTGCTCGACGCTAGAGAGTGTTCCTGTGTTTGGCAAAGTGGTCACACAAGGTAAGTAGCCTCATTAATTTAACTGGACGTGCTTAAAACTGTGTGCATGCTTAATGGCTGCTTATTTGTGTCACAGGTACACGGGAAGCTGCATTTGTGTACGCCATATCTGCTGCTAGCGTAGCCTTTGCAGTGACCAGAGCCTGCAGCAGTGGGGAGCTGGACAAGTGTGGCTGCGACCGCAATGTGCACGGTGTCAGTCCAGAAGGTATGTGCAGTTTGTTTGAATAATGATTATGATGATTGATTAATTGCTGTGAAACCATTATTAATAATTATGATTAAATGATTAGGACTATGATGATTAAAATAGCTATGAAACCATAATACCCAGACCAAAAGGTGTATGGTGCAGCATATCCTGGCCAAGAAATGGCAGATTAGACAGGAAGAGTCATGCGACTGATATATAAAGTGGTAAATAACAATTCATGTTGTTCATAGGTGCAGTTTATGAACAGGAAATGCAATAGATTATACTACAATAATCAAAAAGCATTCAGTTGAATTACTGAAATAAATTAACTTTTCCACGACATTCTAATTTATTGAGATGCACCTGTATATATAAGAGAAAATAAGGCAGAAGTACAATAAAAGTATCTAAAGTAATTTCAGGAAGTTTCCTATCATTTTAAATTATCAGAATGCATCTATAACAGAGGGTTCTAAAAATATGGCTTCTTATTAAAAAAGTGTTCCCGTGGCTCAATTTGCCCCAGGTTAGGGGTAAGTTGATCCGAGTAAGAGGGTAAGATGCACCATCTGGGTGTTAAATGACAATGAAACTGATTCAAACCCGTGTGAAATTTAGAAGATAATTTATCTCTTTTAAACTAATTTAATAATCGTTTTCCTTTTACAGTCATATTTCTTTTCTTAAAGCTAACCTAAACAACATAAAAATTACCAAATGAAGTTTAAATTTCAATCTTTAATTATTGGCATTTCTGAAACAATATGTTGAACACGAAAATTATAACCTTCCCAAAAACAATATAAAACTGCATAAAACACATAAAAACTGAATTAGAATTAATGAATAAATGTCACTGAAACGAATAAACATTACAGTCAAAAGTTTCTTGGCATGGTAGCTTTTCTGCAATGTCGAGCCGGCCATTAGGGACTACAGTTGGAAAGATATGATTATAATGTGATGAAAAGCTTCTTCTGGTTCTTATCAAAGGATTTGGTGTACTTGTACACTGTCCCTATCAAATAAACTACAAATAATACATAGATTTAACTTAAAGGGGTCATATGACGTTGCTAAAAAAGAACATTATTTGGTGTATTTGGTGTAATGAAATGTGTTTGTGCGGTTTAAGGTTCAAAAAACACATTATTTTCCACATACTGTACATTATTGTTTCTCCTCTATGCCCCGCCTTTCTGAAACGCGTCGATTTTTACAAAGCTCATCGTTCTGAAAAGCGAGGTGTGCTCTGATTGGCCAGCTATCTAGTGCTTTGTGATTGGCCGAATTCCTCAAGCGTGTGACGGAAATGTTACGCCCCTTACCATACTGTGATGCCGTGTCCCGGCGCGATAAGACAAAAACATTAAAACCCATTATAAACGAGGCATTTGTTGCATCCAGTGGGGACATAATTATGGATTATAATGACTTATACTGTCTTTTTACGCTTTGCGTTGCATCGCGCCGCGTAAACATAAAACCATGTCTGCATTTGTGATCGGAGAAACGACAAACAACAAGTGCTACTCTACACTGCTCAAAACTCGCGTTTGAATCGTCAGTGGCAAATCCTTTAAATATGAAAACGTACTTACAGGCTGTGAGTCAGCATTATTTGAAAGCATCATAGACTGTATCAGCATGCGCGCCGAAGTGGAAACAGGGGAACTGAATTCACCAGAACACCGGCATTGTAGGCTACTCTCCCAGGAAACAGTCCTCGTCCTCCGTAAAATGCGTTGCACACATCTGAATATTTGGTTTGAACTGTTCTGGAACAGTGTTGTAAATACAACTTAACCACTGATTTCTAGCTGTGTCCTCTTTTGGAAGACCAAACAAAGTAGTTTCGCTTTCACAACGAAACTCACAGCGTCTCCACGACATGGCGGCGGCGGCAACAATACTACAGCGAGAATCAAAAGTTACGCCTTCTTTCTTTGCGTATACATTTGGGCGATGTTATGCAAATCTTCCCACAAAACTTGAAATCGCATCATATGACCCCTTTAACTTCAGTCCCTTATGTTGGGGTACGTTAAAATTAAAATGCTGGTTTCAACTTACCCCACAGCATTCGGCTCACTTTGCCCCATAGCTGCCATTTTGGAAAAAAACTAGCTAGCTTACCAATTCAGGCTAATATTTAGCTAAATGACTTGCATGGTTTTATATGTTCCTAAATCACCTATATGCATCATAAATATTTTTAGACCTGGATGAATTTGCTTTGATTTAATGCCAAGATATTACTTTGACAAGCCAAAAACAGTTTTTAAAGTAAATAGGTGCCTTCCACACCGGTTTCTCCTTTTCACTTTGGCAGAAATTATGGGGGATTCTAAAATACAAGGTCACATGACAGTAAAAATGTACAGTTGCCAAGATACAGGGGGTGGGTCAACTTACCCCGCTCTCCCCTATAATCAAAAAGCATAAAAAATACAGGAAAAAAATTGCAGACTATTTCATATTATTAAGTAAAACTAAATAACAGTCAAATACACCGTTCTTCATGGATATCTAGTTCACTTAAACGTAAGTGTCTCAAACGAAACTATAAATGACATTCAAAGATCTAGGGCCAGATTTACTAAACAGGGCAAATTAGCGTTAGAGCGCAATTCCATAAAAGCGCCGATGGGAGGGAAAAATTCTTCGGGTGACTTACTGACAAGGTGTACACAGACGCAACATTTAATTTCCATAATGACAGCGCAATCTACCAAGAGCAGCGCAAATTACCGCCTACTTTAAGACATGCTTTTTTGGGCATTAAATAATAGCACAAATACCAGTGAATTGATGAGCGCAAATCTTAGTAAATTGCGTTGCGTGATTCATTTAAATACTCTCCTCCCATAAATGTACCGATCGAAAGGGAAACTTTTACAAATGCATATTCAATAAGGTGAGTCGCAAAAATAACTGTCCATGGCTTTTCAGCGGTAATTTCCCACTGTGTGTCTTTAGTAAATCCTGACAGTAGTTTTTTAACACCAAAAGAGGGTTTGCGCTGGCACAAGCTGATAGTAAATCTGGCCCCCGATGTCACTAACCTGGACAAAAATTGCCAATGCAGTAAATTTGTTTCCAGATGGGCTGATAAAAACACGTGATTTCTCATTAAACTTCTCCATCTTTGACCGCTTTTATCTCAACAGGTTTCCAGTGGTCAGGATGCTCGGATAACATTGCATACGGGGTTGCTTTTTCCCAGTCCTTTGTGGACGTCAGAGAACGAAGTAAAGGACAGTCCTCCAACAGAGCCCTAATGAACCTTCATAACAACGAGGCGGGGAGGAAGGTAAGACGCTCAACAAGCATCATGCCGAAAGCTTTTAGCATTCATAATTTGTTAACAACTTACCTTTCTTTTACCATCCCAAGGCAATTCTGAACCACATGCGAGTGGAATGTAAGTGCCACGGCGTTTCAGGTTCCTGCGAGGTAAAAACCTGCTGGAAAGCAATGCCGCCGTTCCGCAAAGTGGGCAACATCATCAAGGAGAAATTCGACGGCGCTACAGAAGTGGAGCTGCGCAAAGTGGGCACCACCAAGGTCCTGGTTCCACGAAACTCACAGTTCAAGCCGCACACAGATGAAGATCTGGTGTACCTGGACCCGAGCCCAGACTTCTGCGAACACGACCCCAGAACTCCAGGCATACTGGGAACCGCAGGGCGCTTCTGCAACAAGACCTCGAAGGCCATCGACGGCTGCGAGCTCATGTGCTGCGGTCGCGGATTCCACACGGAGGAGGTGGAGGTGGTCGACCGCTGCAGCTGCAAGTTCCACTGGTGCTGCTACGTCAAGTGCAAACAGTGCCGCAAGATGGTCGAGATGCACACGTGTCGGTGATCCAGACTGCAGAACTTATTCTCACCACTTCCCTACATGCACAGGGAAACCAGACAAATTCCCCAGCATTTCATGCGACAATAAAGGAACATGTCATACATGAAACTTTAAAATATAGGGGCGAATATACCCGAGGTCCCAATTGAGAGTATTTTTCTCTCTTCTCGTTCTGTTTTTAATTGTGGTTGCTCTCTTATTTTTATATATATATATATATATATCTATCTATTTTAACTTATTGCAATCAAATAGAGAGTGAATTTTTAATGTGACGCGCACCAGAGGAGTGCCATTGGGATCAGGGGCACATGAATATGGAGAAAGGTCAACGTTTAAAAGCCTTTTCATCGTTAATGCTGCTTTAGGGTTTCATCCTGAAAGATGGACTTCGGACTAACTGAGATATGCAGTCCAGGTGTGCATGTACTTTCCATAGTTTTCCATACTCGTGGCCATTCGTTCCTGTGATGCTGCTTGAATTCAAAAATCACTCACCAATAATGTACAGCAAGTATTAAAGCGAGGCCTGCTTTACTAGGGATGCAAACCGGCTCCGAACAAGACGGAGTGGAAATATAATTGTCAGCAAGATGTTTGAAAATCAAAGTCGTTAGTTAACTAGCTATTGACACAGACGGATGATTGGTGCTGAGCTGTAACCATGCATCTGGCGCGAAACTAACAAACATAAATTGTTTACCCGCTTGGGGTGCTTGGACCATGGATTCTGTGCACGATGACTCTAGCACTTTTCCTCTCCAGATGCACATACCACAAATAAACAAATCCCCCAGCATTCCCTGCTCCATTAGTCAGACCGAGTGACTGAATTATTTATGTACGATACCATAACTCCAAGCTTTTCTATAGTAAAACTTGCTATCCAGTATGCTTTTAAAAGAAACATAGATTTGTAAAGACTTATACACTGAAGAGGACTATATTTCATATGAATGTATGTTAAATTGAAATATATGCCGTGTCAAAGACTGACATGTTTGTGATTGTGCTTATTGGGTGAATTGCTCTTTGCAAATGGTGATTCATGGAAGTAGGCCGTTAATAATTAAACGGTTTCCTCAAAAAGACCACGCTGAACAACATTAACCAACTTGGTGGTCAAATCTTATCTTTTTAGCAGGGTTTAATGGTCTTTATGAATGCATTCAGTTTTGTTTAATGGGTTCACACAAAGATATAATTTTGTAAAGTTTGGTTTTGTAGTCTTGCTGCTGACGGTGTTAAAGAAATATCCTGGGGTCAATTCAAGTTAAGCTCAATTGACAGCACCTGTTGCATAATGTTGATTATGACAAACATTCATTTGGATTTAGCAACCCCCACCCCCCAAAAAAGAAGCAAAATTATGGGTTACTTGCCAATCTGAATTAACTGGGTTAGAAACAATGTGTGAAAAAAAAAATCTTACTAGCCTGCTTTCTATGCTTGTTGCATAGTTATATCCAATTTAACTTTGTTGCCATGTCAAGGTAAATGCATAACCCATAAAATGACTGTAAAAATAATGATTTATACAATTATATAAAATTATTTTAATAAAATTATCAAATAATAATATAATTTGTTTAATTGTTTAATATAATTATTTCTACAATTAGTTTTCTAAAATTATAAACATTTAATTAATTTTATTTTTTTTTACCATTTTTGCATTTAAATAATCCACAAACTGGCCCCCACACAATCTACATGCCTCACTATAACCACAACTGTTTTTTTTTTTTTTTTTTAAAGAAATCAAAGGTTGAGTCAAAATTATTTTTTGTGGTAACAATATGCCATAATATGCCATTGCTTGGACTGAACCTGGAATATTCTTTTAAGTTACACATTCAAAAGTTTGCCATCAGTAAGATTTTTTTAAGGAAATTAATACTTTTATTCATTTGATAATTGATCTAACGTGACAGTAAAGACAATAATGTTACAAAAGATCTTAACGTCTTTCTATTCATCAAAGAATGTATCATGTATTCCACAAAAATCATCATATTAGAATGATTTCTGAAGGATCATGTGATACTGAAGACTGGAGTAATGATGCTGAAAATTCAGCTTTGATCACATTAAATTACATTTTAAAATATATATTTAAAAAAATAGTATTTTATTAGTTTTATTATTGTTTTTACAGCATGTTTGATCAAATAAATGAAGCCTTGGTGAGCAAAAGAGACCCCAAACTTTTGAATTAATATGTACATGGCCATTATGCAATCCCCAGGTTAACGACACCTACTACCACAGTAGTGGTACGATTGGTATTTTCCATTTTTATCATGCTTTACAGACATGTGTAATGGTTTAGGGGTTGATGGATCAGAGCAGTGCCAGTGTGTGTACCAGTCAGCCAGCTGCCTAGTGACATGGTCTAGGCTGCACTCAGAGAGTCATGCCATCACGCCAAGAACAATAAATATTTATAGAAACTATTCATGGAATAATGGCAGGAATGAAGCTTTGTCAGACATGCATAAATGTGGTTCTGTGCTGCAACAAAGCGGCCCCAGGGATGACTTTCGTAAGCACCACTTCACTGAGTTGTTGCCCAATTACTTGCATTGTGTCCCATTTCCACACATTTTTGGAGGGCAGTCTTATTTTTGCATGCATTTCAATACATATATACAAATTTGGGGTCGGGTTTTTCTATAAAAATAGTCTCTTATGTCACCAGGGCTGCATTTATATGATCCAAAATACAGTAAAAAAACAGTAACATTGAAAAATATTTTTCTTGAGCAGCAAATCAGCATATTAGATGATTTCTGAAGGATCATGTGATACTGAAGACTGGAGTAATGATGCTGAAAATTCAGCTTTGATCACATTAAATTACATTTTAAAATATATATTTAAAAAAATAGTATTTTATTAGTTTTATTATTGTTTTTACAGCATGTTTGATCAAATAAATGAAGCCTTGGTGAGCAAAAGAGACCCCAAACTTTTGAATTAATATGTACATGGCCATTATGCAATCCCCAGGTTAACGACACCTACTACCACAGTAGTGGTACGATTGGTATTTTCCATTTTTATCATGCTTTACAGACATGTGTAATGGTTTAGGGGTTGATGGATCAGAGCAGTGCCAGTGTGTGTACCAGTCAGCCAGCTGCCTAGTGACATGGTCTAGGCTGCACTCAGAGAGTCATGCCATCACGCCAAGAACAATAAATATTTATAGAAACTATTCATGGAATAATGGCAGGAATGAAGCTTTGTCAGACATGCATAAATGTGGTTCTGTGCTGCAACAAAGCGGCCCCAGGGATGACTTTCGTAAGCACCACTTCACTGAGTTGTTGCCCAATTACTTGCATTGTGTCCCATTTCCACACATTTTTGGAGGGCAGTCTTATTTTTGCATGCATTTCAATACATATATACAAATTTGGGGTCGGGTTTTTCTATAAAAATAGTCTCTTATGTCACCAGGGCTGCATTTATATGATCCAAAATACAGTAAAAAAACAGTAACATTGAAAAATATTATTATAAAATTGAATTCATAATATGTAATTTATTCCTGTGTCGCAAAGCTGAATTTTCAGCATCATATTCAGAAATCAGAAATTAATCTAATGCTGATTTGATGCTCAAGAAGCATTTCATATTATTATTATAATTTTTCAGGATTTGAAATCTTTTGCAACATTATAAATATATTTGCTGTCATATTTGATCAATTTAATGCATTCTTTAAAAAAAAAAAAAAAAACTTGAATGCATCAAAAAATCTTACACTATTGGCTGAGTTTAAATACATACAGAAACCTATAAATACAAACAGAAACATGGTTACACACCTTAAAAAAGCATGACTCTGGGCTGCTAAATCTGTTTCAATTGCAAGTGAACACCACAGACTACACCACTCCACCCTTGCTGTAGGATGCTACTGTCTACACTGTCAAGGGCCTAACTTTGCTGTCGTAACAGTCGACGGGTAGATTACACCCTCCGGTTTTCCTTTCACCCGAGCTGACGCATTTTACCTTTAATTTATGTTTCATATGTCATCAAACCACCTCTGGCTTTTTACAGATGTTGGAAAAGCGTGAGAGCGTGCATATCACTTTAGTCCAAAACAATCCTTCCATCTCATTTTATATGTACATTTTAACGTCTGCTTCCATATTCTTTGCAGTTCTTTGGTCATACCGATGTCTGTTACTAATAAGCTGCTTTGAAGAACAGGAAGAGGTGGTTTGAAGAGCGGAGGGTTCGCCTTTTATTGTGCACCGGGAAATTAAAGCAGGGGGCAAATCTGTGCATGCAGGCTGGAGAAATCATGGCAAAATCCTCATAATATCCAGCACATCCTGTGTTGTGGAAGTAGAGATATTGGGGCCTAAAACACAACTGTTTTTGTTCGCTGCCATTTCGTGCTGCATGGTTTTGATACACATGATTCACTAACATGCACTTTTAAACACACCTAGGACAACCTGTCTGTGGCTGTAAGAAATTTCTCCTATGGCTATTTGGGGAAAAAATATGCAGGCATGAATGTAGAAAAATCAGTGTGTATGAGAATAGATCTAAAATGTGCTTGAGGGAGATTTCACTATGAGAAATCTAATCCTGTCAACAGAATGGCCCTGTCACCGCCTCTTTGATGGAAAATACCACACAGTAATTTAATATTTGGAAAGGCTTTTCCAGGGACATAACATAATTATCAACCTACAATTCAATAAAGGAACTCAAAGATCAGGGGCTTTAGCCTTTCAGCTACTTTTAATATGACTTTGGTCTCTGAAGTAATCACAGTAGAATATATATATATATAGTTCAGATGCAAAAGCCTCTAAGTGCCGTCTCCTATGTTTAGGTTCAGTAATTTTACTCTAATGGCAATGTATAGGTCATTTTCTACGCAATTAAAGTGAAATAACTGAACATAAATATAAGGGTCTAATAAAAATGCTCATTTTAGATGAAAATTTGTGCCGGCAAAGGGATTATGCATGTTATGCAAGTTTATTTAATTAACAGATTTATACATATTTTAACATATTGTTTTGTCAATGTCTAACAAAAAATATTATTCTAAGTTAAAAAAAAAAAAAAAGGTAAAGTCAAAAATGTTAAGTTTCATTCTGAGTACAGATTTCTCCACTAACGTTTCACTCTGTAGTAGTTAAACTCACCTTAGAGGACATGAGGAGTGGATGTGCAGACAAAGGCACAAGTTCACCAAAGGTCTGGAAGAATGATTCCAGGAGTGAAATAGGGAGAAAAAAAAGAAATGTAAGCGCTCCTCTCTCCTCCTAGGCCTTCCACAAAACTCACAGATCTCTACCAACATACTTCTCATATTAAAAGAAAACAAGTTACACAAATGAGACAGATGTTTCTTGTTTGTGATGACAGTTGCCATACTCCTCCTCCTTCTTTCTTCACTTTTTTTGTGAAGCTTCAGGTTGTGCAATGACCCGGGGCCCTCACAAAGTCCTTATCCTGATACCAAGCACTGGTGTAGAATCAAGCAGTAATTATTATTCCTCATGCATTTCAGAATTCCACTACAAAAGAAACAGGAATCAGGCATTCACCCATTACTGCCAAGTATATTTTTCCCTTATCACAAAAGAGATGATCATAAGAACGAAATAGTTTGACGTGGATAAATAATTAAAATAATTTAACCAATTACCACTCAATTTTTGAAATCTACTATAAAGCTGCACACCCAGTTTGATTGCTTAAAAATGTAAGGCAACAACCAAACATAAAATAGTTCACCCAAAAACAAAAATTGGAGATTTGGAGAAATGTAGCATTATATCACTTGCTCACCAATGGATCCTCTGCAGTGAATGGGTGCCGTCAGAATGAGAGTCCAAACAGCTGATTAAAACATCACAATAATCCACACCACTCCAGTCCATCAGTTAATGTCTTGTGAAGTGAAAAGCTGTTTTCTATCCTCTATCCATAAAATTGCTTTCTCTAGTGAAAAAGTCATCTTGTCTGAATTAGAAGAGAAACATGAACAGATCAGTTAACAAGCCAAAACAGTGTAAAAGAGTTCTAAATTAATATGTTGGTGGATTCAGATGTGAGAGGAAAACAGGAGAAGGACTTTTTCACTGGAGGAAGCATTATTATGGACTATGGAATTTGGACTCATTTTCTGACGGCACCGATTCACTGCAGAGGACCTATTGAGGGTCTAATTTTCTCAAAATCTGTTCCTGGATGGCCTGTGCATTTTTATTTTTGTTTGAAAAATTCCTTTAAGTTTAAGTTCAAGAAGTCGGTGCCGATAGCCTCATGGGCAGCACGCCGACATACAGTGCCGTTGCTCTACAGGCGTCCCGAGTTTGAATCCGAGCTTGAGGACCTTTCCCGATCCCACCCTCCTCTCTCTATCCCACTTCGCTTCCTGTCAATTCTAAAACTGTCCCATCAAAATAAAGGCAAAAATGCCCCCCCAAAAAAATCCCCATTTTCAGGTAAATACTAATGGTTGTCATTGGGAGCAGCATAAAGGACTTTAAGGTTCAAGCTGGGGCAGCGGCAAAGTACTGTTTGAGCATGAACCACAGAGAATTCCTCTACACTGGCTCATCAATCATGCAGTGATATATAAGGCTACAGCCTGATGCAAACCCCCTCTGCCCAGCAGTCAGGAATCTAAATTTGTATCCACATATCTCAGAGGTGATGCAATTACTAAAACTATGGAGGTGCTTTCCATGTGGCCAAATATCAGATCCACAGGTGTAGGGACTGTCATGAGATCACAAATACAAAAAATAAAAAAGAGGATATGGCCATAAACAGGCCTTACACTTAATCCATCAACCTCAGCAATGCCGTCTTACCAACTGAGATTTCCCAGCCACCTGCACTACGACTGCATGCTGGTATCACTAGTTTGGACATGGTTGTTCTGCTCCATGATATTGAAGTATGGTCAGAGATGAGCCGCTTAGCAGACGGGACAGGCTGTCAACAGATAGGCTGAGGGTTTATGGATAGATGGGACACCCAAGACACCTGAGGGGTTCTTATTCGTGCAGCGGTGACCGAAGGAGATGGCCCATGGACGCGACACATGTATCTGAACACCATGAGCAAACTGGCGTGTCACAATAAACTAAACTGAAGGATTAGCTGAGTCACTCCTGGCTTCTCTGCACCTAAAACATACACTGAAAAAAATGTGGTGTAGGATTTACAATTTTCACTCAGAAATTGTGTAAATTTCACAATCAATTACCAAAAAATAAATCAAATAAATCTTGGGCTGCAGATGCTTCCAAACTGGTTTATGTCTATATGTTGAGCATCAAAAATTCATGAAACTAAACATGTTTCTTCAAAATGACTTGTCCTCCAAATGAATAAACTGCTAAATCTGCTAAACTGTTTAATAGATACAATTTCTTTTGATAACATTTTGCCAAAAATGTCTAGCGCTGCAAAGTTCGGTGAAGATCTGATAATTGGTCTAGGAGGAGTTCAAAAAAGTAGCCTAGATTTTTATTTTTTTTATCAAATTAAAATGGCAGATGAAGTTCATAGATAAGAAAATTAAATGTACTAAATTCTGTACACGTTTGTTTCGCCATGGTTTGAGAATATATCTATTTTTGTAAAAGTAGGAAATTCAGATTCGTTGAATAAATTATAATATTTATAATCTTTAGGTACCTCAATGAAGGTGGTAAAACAGCCATTAAATATTTCGTCCCAAGCAGTTTCTGCGCTGTATCTAAGACCATTTTCTCATTCATTTATATTTCTTTATCGCTTTAACGTGTTTACTTTAAACTTTAAGCAGTCCTGCCTTAGCGGCTATATTTACATACCACGATGTACAAGATACAGAATAAGTTATATTATTCCTTTCAAATATCATTAGACATGAATTTTAACCACTGATAATAAAACGATATAGACGGGGACCACGTGATGCTTTTTTTTTCTTTTTCTAATCACATTCTCCTCAGCACCTTTAGTTCATGACATCACATTTAGAGGGTCTCGCCTTTTTAATGGCTTGGAACTCACATATTTTGTGGGTTGAAGTTTTGGAGTATTGACTGATTGATTGATTGATTGCTATCTGATTATTATCGAGTGACAAATATTGTTATCATGGGATTACTTTCACGACTTAAAAAAATGATTGAGAAGCAGCATGTACAAGAACCATGTGTTCTTCTCAAAGACACCACTAACACGGCGGAGAACCATCATCCACCTCATCAGCTTAATGAGGCACCTGTTGTTGCTTGTGGTATTGATGGAGGAAAGGAGGGAGAGAGAGATAAGAAAAAGTAAAAGAAGCACTTCTGGAGGTGGACCTCTCTCCGCTTTACTCGCCGCATAGCCGCTAAATACGAGCTGAGGCTGAGAATTACCACCAGGTTCAAGCAGGATCATATCGGACATTTACCGATGGCACAATCACATCAACATGTCCTCTTTTAACTTTAGGCTGATTCTGTTCTTCTTCCTTTTTAAATTAATATTAATGGATTTCATTTCTGTGATGTGTGTGATGATGACAGCAGTGTTTTGCTGTCATCATCACACACATCACAGAAATGAAATTAAAGGTTTTTGACCACAGCATGATCTGAGATTAGCTTTATTAGGTATCATTACCAAACCGGTCAGTAGGCCGGTTTAATTTTAAGATATCAAGTCAAATGTGCCCCAAAGGGAAGAACCACTCGAATTTGAGCATGTGATATGTTACTGATATATTTGATTTGATTCATATATAGCTCCAGCTTCTAAAGTCCACCCTGCTGTTGAACAACAGCTGGAGCAGGACGTCCCAGGCAAGGGTAAGAATAATAAATCCATGAGAATTAGAAAATGTAATTATGAATTACTGTAAAAAAAAAACAATTATATGATCTGTAAGTCATGACGTGTTTTTACATTAACATAAAAATAAGTTAAGCAATTTTCAACTTTTTTTCACAAGTTATTCAAGATTCAACTCATTTTTAAGTCAGTTTAGTGTAATTTAATTTGAAGAGACTGAAATTTTTTTTTTTTTTTTTTTACAGTGAAATAAGATAAAATGTATATAGAAAATTCTATGTCATACTAACTGCAATTGTTTATCTTTTAATAGGCCACATCTGCAGATGTTATAAAATCGACGACAAGCTGGGTCAAGGAGGATTTGGCTTTGTCTACGAAGGGACTCGCTGCAAGGATGGACTTGATTTTCAGTGAAGCCGCCAAACATGCCATACATCAGAGTGGTGAGTAGGCTGTTCTCTATATTACTGCTTCAGTCACTGTTTTCAGTTTATAAAATATTGATATTAATCACAGACTACAAATGAGTTCTCAATAGGCATACTGTTCTGATTTGTGGACCAAGTCATTATTTGGAATCCCATCTCCATTGAAGTGTCATATTTCCTTTTCATTAGCCTGGTCATCCCGAAAGTGTCCCCATGGAGATAGGCTTGACACACTCATGGCCAATAAGAGCCCCAGAGGTCCTCAGATCATAAAACTTCTGGACTGGGAGGACAACAGAGACCACTACATCATGGTCATGGAGCGACCTGTGCCCTGCATGGACCTGAAAAGTTTCGTAAAGCTCCACAGAGAGTGTCTCGACAAGGGGACAGCAAGAACGATCATGTGGAAGGCCACTGAAGCCGCAAATGTTTGCATCAAGCATGGTGTCTTCCATCGGGACATCAAAATGGAGAACCTGCTGGTGAACCAGGACACCATGGAGGTGAAATTGATTGACTTTGGGTGCGGTGCGCTAATGAAGAAATTTGCCTACGAAATCTTCAGTGGTATGTGTTATGAACTGCTTTGTTAATTATCTCACAGAATTGCATCCTATGTAGTCAACATGATGTGGAAATGTATCAAACGGACAAAATCTCTTTCCTCAAGGCACACAAGCGTATTGTCCACCAGAGGTCACCGCTAACGGCAAATACCTCGAGAAGCCGACAAAGGTGTGGTCTCTAGGGATCCTCCTATTCATTATTGCATGCGGATATTATCCAACTGACTATGACCTGGATCTGATCAGTAAGAGGAGCTGGACCAGACCTGACCTGTCACAAGGTAAGATATTCATGAAAGAAGAAAGAAGGGCAATCTGTATTCTAAATCACACAATAAAAACATATAGCTTGAAGAAGAGCAGGTGTAAAGAATAAGCTAATAAATCAAACATCTTTCGTCTTCTATCGCAGGATGCTGCCAGATGATTTCTGCATGTCTGCAGTCTGATCCACAGCAGAGGATCAATCTAGAAAAGAGGCATCTCCATGACTGGTTTAAGGTAGTAGATGAGCTAAATGAGTTTTTTTGTTTGGTTTGATCATCAGTCATAAACTTATTGCCAAATCAAATGTGCTCTAAATGTAATGTCTTTAGACTATTAATGCTGATTTTTTTTTTTTATCAGGTCATGGAGTAAGACGTGAAGAACCTAAGAAAACAACTGTCACGGCCACCCTGTTGTTTTCTGTCTTCAGTCAGCAAGTCCTGGTAGCATCTGGTGCCTCAACTTGAAGCAGCAACACTTGTGTCTGGCAGTACTGCTTGCTTAGAGACGTGTAAATAATAGTTATTTGTGTAGTCTTTAAATTTATACATATTTCATAAGAAAATTAGTAAGACATTTTGTAAGACGAGTGTTTAAGATGAGTGCATAAGATAGATAATTGTTCAAGATAAGTGTATAAGATAGATGAGTATATAAGTGTATAAGATAGAAAAGTAAGTATATGTTTATAAGATACATTAGTAAATAAGTTTATAAGATACAGAAGTATATAAGATAAGTTAATAAGATAGATAAGTAAATAAGTGTATAAGATAGATGAGTATATAAGTGTATAAGATAGAAAAGTAAGTATATGTTTATAAGATACATTAGTAAATAAGTTTATAAGATAGAGAAGTATATAAGATAAGTTAATAAGATAGATAAGTAAATAAGTGTATAAGATAATTTAATAAGATAATTGTGTAAGAATTCAAGAACATTTTGTAAGAAAATGTGTAATAAAGTTTATAGAAAAGTTTGCCATATTGTTTGCGGTGTCTGAGTCATATTTGAGGATATGTTAGGACATCCAACATAGAAGGTGCATACCAGTTTTTAACTTAATGGATCATACGGTTGTGGAGTTAGTGTTTTTTTTTTTTCAGTTGTATTGCCCCTATGTATTGCCTTAGGATTTTATGAAACTTTGTATGCGTCCTCAGAATGACCTGTTGTCTATTGTGTGTCCAGTTTCGTTAAGCTTGGACATTGTGTTTAGCAGATTTAGGTCAGCTTGTAAAAATGGCCATCAATTATCTTCATAATGCTTCGCAGATATGGATACGCATAAGATCAGCATTGAAGGAATCAGAAAAAAAACATGAATTTCGATTGTAACTATGATGATTCCAGAGTTATTAGCAACCAATTACAACCAAATTTAATATACCCCTTAATAGGGTCATCTTTTGCCATGTTTATAAAATAATAATTAAAAAAAATAACATCTGGCTTGCAGAATTTCTCCTTAGTGTAGCAAAATATATATATTTTTTCCCAAGGGAAAACATACTGCTAAAATGTATATTTTAACATTAAACACATTAAAAATACACACACACACACACTGCATGCGTCTGCTTCCGCATCATGTAAACAACGCATGCGCATGGTGCCGCTTGCTTACGTTAACACGCACATGCGTTGTTTACATGATGCGGAAGCAAGTCAGTGTTGCCAAGTCCGCGGTTTTCCCACGGAATTGGGCATATAAGTTTCAAAACAGTCAGTCCACAGTAAAATGCACACAGCCTGCTTAAAGTTCTAGCTATTTTTCACAAACCATTGTGACTTCCATAAAAAGTTGACGTCAGAACTACACAGTCACTGCCTACAGTCACTGCCTTCAGTCACCACCCTAAGCACCGCCCACCGTCCCACTCTCCTTTTGCCAAACCGTGTATTTTACCCCCCACCTCGAAACGCGATTGGCCTAGTTTTGAGTAGCGATTGGGCAGGTTTTCTTGTGAAAACCTGGCAACCCTGAAGCAAACGTATGCTTCGTGATACTCTCTCCACAATGGCAGCGCATCGCTGCAGATGGGATGAGAAGAATTGTTGAATAAAGTTATTATTTTTGTTTTCTTTGTGCGCAAAATGTATTCTCGTAGCTTCCTAAAATTACAGTTGAACGTGTCCGAAGATGAACGAAGGTCTTACGGGTTTGAAACGACATGAGGGTGAGTAATTAATGACAGAATTTTCATTGTGAACTATCCCTTTAAGTTCATTGGTGAACTATCCCTTTAAGTTTATTAGTTTGTTAAAATTGTGTAATCCAAACAGATGGAAATTTCATATGCAATTCATATATGTAAATCTTAAATTTAGTCCAAAATATTTTTTGAGTGCAGTTTAAGGCGTGAGTAAACAATAAAGAAAAATAAAATAAACAAATATGAAAAAATATAGGCCTATGTATATTTATAATCTATGACAAAGAATTTATCATAAACTAGGTTAGTGGATAATTAGGCAGCAAAAGTTATTCTAGAAAAATCAGTGCACAATAATTTTAGAAATCCAAACATTTAGTGAAAAAACTATTTGGTGGGGAACAAATAAAAGTGTTGCAATAAATATGGTAAAATGTTACACATTGCTATTTGTATTATAAAATCCATTCATTAAAAACATTCATGAATGTATTT
>NW_015548226.1:677651-677923 GCF_001515605.1 Sinocyclocheilus anshuiensis | reverse complement strand
CTTTTAAATGTATAGCATATTTTTTAATAAGGCAACAACATATGATAGATACGATACAAAACAAATACAGTGCAGCACAAACTGTTTTTATACAGTCAAACCTCAACAGACCTTGGCAACTGAATCGCAATTGGCTATGATATTTTTTTGTTTACTCGCCAGGCAGAAATACTATACATATACACATATATATATATACATATATAATGTTTGTAAAATGGTACAGCTTTTTAAATATCTGAAAGTACACTCTTAATATCAGTCAGTCAAGC
>NW_015548226.1:675964-677524 GCF_001515605.1 Sinocyclocheilus anshuiensis | reverse complement strand
GCCAGATTGTCATAGCAAAGTCAGAATGACCTCCTCTCCTAGGTTCATGAAACGGTCATCCATAAAATGCATTGCTGTTCTGTTGTAAGTAATCTTAAAGAATCCTAAATGCATCTACTTTCTGGAAGGTCAAATAAAGTGCTTTTGCTTTCGCCTAGAAACACACAGCGTCTCCCTGACATGGCTGCTTCAACACTAACTGCGGTTACTGAAACCACGCCTTCTTTCTTTGCGTGCACATTTGGGCGGCATTATGCTAATATTTCCACATAGTGAGGTAGATATGTGGGGGCGTGTTAGAACGAGCCGTTTTAGGGGGGCGTGGCAGAGTCTTAACTTTGATAAAGAATATCTCTTTGGTTTTGAGACTTTAGTCTTTGCAGCTTCAGGGATCTTATCTATGCACAATCAGCTTGTAACACTCCAAAGAGAAAGGAAAACTTGAAATCGCATCATATGACCCCTTTAAAATCATATTATTCATATAGCCTAAACCTGACTAGCCAAATCAAAAGGAACCAAAAAAGTAGCATTAGTTGTATTTCATGTCCCAAAAAAAGACTAGGGAAAAAGAAAGTGTGAGAGACTAAGATATTCCCAAAGCCGATCCAATATAAAGACAGCCTGCGTGTTCTTACAGTGCAGTTGCGGTATGCATGCAAGACTCTGAATATGACTAACAAGCTCTGCTTGTTGCTACGTTACAGATGGCCAAAGGGTGGCGGGGAGCAGGGGATGTGGGTTTTTGATTTAAGACTGTAATATTTCAACGCTCATAGCAGTCGTAGTCCACGGCCTAACCTTTCAACACATCCCACACTGACTGGCACATCTGAGGCTTCAACCCAGCCCTCTTCTGGCTTATCTGCGGCTTCATCTCTCGCTGTGCAGACTTAAGCTTGACAACACCATCCCTGAAAGACATGGAGTTGGGTTTGTCACCTCTACCGCTAATATTTATGGGTCTTTTGAGGCTTATGCGATTCTTGCGGCCTTCTAGGTTTAGCCTTTGACTCTAATTGGCCCTTCAGGCATGATGAAGAGAAATGCCATCCTGCGGGAGACATCACAACACTCTCCAAGAAGAGCATGGCAGGATAATGAAACTAACGTCAAACCCAGTGTTTGCTTTGGATGGGAATCAGCTTTACAGCTCTCCCACTTAGGAGAGGAGAGATCCAAAAGCAGTGGACAGCTTGGACAATATGTTTAATTCTTGCCCAGATGACAAATCACCCCTATTCTCGGATAAAAGTTTAACATTTCAAAATCATCCACCTGGAAATTGTGAGTACAAAGCATGAAGTGATGGGGAAAACCTGCATAGGATCACACTGACCTCAAATCACACCTCTGAGGATACAGGTGTACAAGTCATTGAGTACAAACGCTCACCCTCAGGAAACACAGAGACATGTCTTAAGAGGGGAAAAAGCTTACCTTCTTTTAAAGCACAAGGCCACTAAAATCAAGGGTCCAAGTAAAGAAATTGTGAAAGAGTAGACCTATAAAAATTGGATTAGCACAATAGTACCTAACTCAAGGTGCTTCAGGTACAAT
>NW_015548226.1:674418-674726 GCF_001515605.1 Sinocyclocheilus anshuiensis | reverse complement strand
GGGGGGGGGGTGATCTACTTATCTACTTCTACTTATTATATCTACTTATTAAGATATAAAAGAATAAGTGACCATACTAAATTTAGTTTTAAATAACTAAAAACTTCTGGCTGACAAATGGATAAAACCTGGTGATTTGAAGGATGATGGCAAAGATGAGAAGAGATTCAAAATGACAATGAATTAGTTTTTGGGGGCTGCACTGAGATCCTTAAAGGGCTAGTTCACCCAAAAATGAAAATTTGGTCATTAATTACTCACCCTCATGTTGTTCCAACCCCATAAGACCTCCATTCATCTTCGGAACA
>NW_015548226.1:659502-674272 GCF_001515605.1 Sinocyclocheilus anshuiensis | reverse complement strand
CAAGGGTCCTTCTCGTAGCTTCGTAAAATTACGGTTGAACCCCTGATGTCACATGGATTATTTTACCGATGTCTTTGCTACATTCCTGGACGTTGATTGTGTAAAGATCCTTGCTGTCTATGGGAGGGTCAGAGAGCTCTCAGATTCAATCAAAAATATCTTAATTTGTGTTCCGAAGATGAACGGAGGTCTTATGGGTTTAGAACGACATGAGGGTGAGTAAATAATGACAGAATTTTCATTTTTGGGTGAACTATCCCTATAAATAGTCTTTCAAAGTCATCTAATGATTCTTGTTCAAAATATGATCTAGTATAATAATATACTGACAGTATTTTTGGTATATGAACTGTTGTTATGACAATTTAGTGGGTGTCTTCTGTGAATGCTGTTAAAGCTCTATTAAATATTATGATGCTTGAAAAACCCTTTTTCGTTTTTGACCCACAAGAAGTGCAGCAAATACTGTGATATTGTACATTACTACAGAGTTTTAACTCATATAGTGAATTTATTATAACATTACGGTAATGACTAGAAAACATGTACATACCAAAAAAATAAATAAAATCTTAACTGACCTAAAATAGACCATTTTCTTTAAATAAACAAACTCAATATAACAATAATAAATCTTAATTCCTCGTTTTGATTTGTGGAGCGATACACGACCCGGGCAGCTTCTTGACAGGTTCTCGTGAGACTCACCCGATGACGGTGGCACAGCTGGTGATGTTTTCATAACAGTCATCATCTGCATCTGCGTTCTGGCAAAGTTGTCAGTAGGTTGAATCTGCACACTGATAATGATGCTGATAATGAGTGAAGTCATGCAGGTGGACACCCCCACCAACCAAACAAAGGAATGCCTGCCACTCCACAGTTCATAATTAATGGTTTTCTGTGGCTGTTTAACACAAGTGTACACTGACAACCATCACGTAAAACACTCAAGGAATGTGTCAACTCATCCACCCCAGTGTAATTTATAAATCTTGAGTAGACTGTGTGCTAAAAGCAATAGATTGAGCTAAAATGGGATTTTTAATGATAATTTACAGCCAGGAATGTAAGAACATGAAATATTAAACAGATTATAAAATATTAATTAAACAGATCTTATAAAGGTAAAACCAGTAACAGAGCTACAGCTATTTGCAGAAAACAAAATATTTCGGTGCTCACCATATTGTGAATTTCCCATTTGTCATAAAATATGAAATGCTTATCAGGAGTAGGTCACTGAAAATTTATAAAAACTAAAATCACACAAAGTGAAAATATAAATAGAAATGGTCATTCTGAACTGCATTGTCATACTGAAAAACATGAAAATCTTGCATCAAAAAGGCCCATTTGTTTCAAACAATGGCTGTGTGAACTGCAACTGTGCCTAAATTGAAATGTTAGCAATGTGTAAAACCAGCCTTTTGCAGTAATAAGACGGAAACGGGTCTTTACTATTTTTTTTTACTACGGTTTTACTATTTAGTCCAAATGACATCTTGCCTGCTTTAATGCGGCTGTTATGAAGCACATTTAAATGGACCTAAATTATGCACTTACATTTGTGTGAAAAAAATGACTAATGTAATTTTCCCATGTGAATGCATTTTGAAAAATACTCACTAAGCTTTCACTGCTACAGATCACTGATGAAGAGGCTATCCTTTACCTATCTGGTCATACAGCATACCCTGCTGGCAGAAATGATCACACTGACCAACAACTATAGTGCCGAGTCCAAAAATTGCTGAGGCTGGGGAAAAAGGAAAAATGATAAAGAAATTTGCTTATCACTTAAAAAAAAAGTACACAGGAAAGATGTGTTCCTTAAGTAAAGATTCAGTTAGTGTTCATTTTACAATACATGCAACACCTTAAGAAAGGGATTGGAACATGATAAAGGCAATTAAGGTATAAGTTTAATATTTTGTTTCTCAAAAGAATGCATATACAGTACAAAGGAGAGACTTCATACAGAGCATTTGGTTTACACCAAAACAAAAACAAAACAAACAAATAACTAGGGAGGGGAAACAGACTGGAAATCAAACTAACTCTGATCCACCCGTGTTGCACTATTAAACTTGGTTCTGAGAGAGGTCATCTTGCACTACCACATAAACATTCAACTGTTGCTTGATTTCTTTCTTAAAAACCACAGGTGGATCAGAGAATAGCTGTGGATCCAGCCCCTAAACAAAACAAAGGAGTGAAATGAACCTTTGAGGAAAACAAAATTTAGATAAAAAAAAAAAAAAATCAATAATCACAAAGAAAAAAAAAAACATTTGGTAAAATAAAAACAACTGGAGCCTACAACAACTTTTGTCAGCTTACATTATTATTAATGTTAGCCTATCCGAAGGAACCTGGAGGCTTACCTACATGCATCACAAGTTCTGGAACAACGCTTCCATGGTCCCTAGCAACGCATTAGAACCCGCCACTTGTTCTGCTAACACTGTTAGAAAGTTCCCTGTTTGAGATAGACCAATTTTTTTTATGAGTCAAAATTATATACGGATATCAACTGAACCATTTACAGGACTACTGTCTTGAATGCCTATTAAATGGGAATATTGGCAAAGAATAAGGAGCTATTTCTAAGCACTTCAGGTGTTGTTGTTCGAGGGCGGGAGAGGGATTACGGCAGACTCGCGAACACATCTCCAAATATAATAATTCTTTTATTTCTTGGGCTAGTGACGTTTCGAATCAGGTCAGAGTGATTCGGTTGCCATTTTGAACACCGTACGATCTTTGCACAGCACAATGGAAAGAAATACAACCTAAAACTACTTAAGACTTTAGCGACTGAGAGTGCCTGTGCAGTGGTACTACTGTATGTCACATTAACCCACTTAAATGTCAAAACATGGCTGGCAAACCAAGGCAGCATCTCTAATAAATCTCACAATGAAGTACAGAAGACCCTTGGAATCAAAACTAGAAAAGGCCCTCTAGGTTTTTATATTAATGCGCATGTGGGTCGTGTGTGGTTTTTGTTGTGTGTGTATGTGCATGTGTATGGTGGGTACTCTTAATATCTTTATTGCAGAGCAAATATTGAAACTCACTTCTTTTACACATTGCTTTTTAGAGTGTAAAGCTGTGGACCAGCCTTAGCAGAGCAAAGAAGGGAGGGGGGGAGAGATGTGTAACAGGGCGCTCATAGCAGCACACATTTACGCTTCTTCTTGGGCTCTGGGGGCTCCAGGGCTGCCAAAATTGCCTCATCAAATACGTTCTTGAGGCCTTTCTGTGAACACAAAGCAAGGGAGAGATGGACACTCAACATGGGTCAACGCACAGACAAAGAACAGAAAATCAATGGGTGGGTTGAGAACAAAATCACTTTTGCCAGACGCAACATGATTAAATTATTTTGGACATTTGAAAACGCAAAATATAAGAACAGCACTGTAAAAATAATGGATAAGCAGCATAAACTAAATTTAAATATGTAGGAAATGCATATAACACAAAGTAATATTTACAGTGAACCAAGCAACTAAGAACGCCAATTGGGGAAAAAGCCAAAAAAGGAAAATAATCAATTGGGACGTGTTTTGACAGAAAATCTGCTAAATGGATTTAAAAAAGGCAAAATATCTTTTCAAACGGTGCATAAGAGTGTTGCACTCCTACTGGTATCTAAAAGCATAAACAGCCAAACTGCTTAAAAGAATAGTCCACCCTAAACTAGAAGATACTTGAAAACTTGGAAGATATTCTGAAGAATGCTGGTAACCAGTTTCAGTTCCCATTGATTTCCATTTTATTTTTTGTACATATAATGGAAGTCAATGGGAAATGAAACTGGTTACCAACACTCTTCAAAATATCTTCTGTGTTCTGCAAAAAAAATGAAAGTCATACAGGTTGGAATGACACCAGGGTGAGTAAATGACAACACAATTTTCATTTTTGGGTGGACTATCCATGTGGGATGTGTCAAATTTTATTAATGACCAATTCTGCCGACACAGATTCCATGTGGGCCCGCTAATGACCTAAAAATAAAAATTTCAGATGGTTGGCCAATTTCATAAAATGTAAACAATTTTTACTACTTCCTCTGTAACTATGGAGTAAAACCCAGTCAACTGAAAAACCAACTAAATTAGCCATGCTGTGCAGTCATTCTGGCACAACACAAGGTGTCAAACAAGAAAGTGGAAGTGCAAGCAAACACAGGCTCAGAGACCGAAGGGTTGGTGAGGTGAAGGGCTGGTCAAACAGAAACTCAGGGCTCTGGGTGAAATAACAGACATTCACAGGGACAAATGATCTGCAAGAGAATGCAACCTGCAGTGTGGAATTGCTACAAGACTGCCCTCATCTGGGCAAACTGAGCAAGAACAACACTTTCATGAGAATTTCACATTTTTTGTTTATAGACAAAACATCTCAAGTGACAGCTAAAGCAATAGGGACAGTTACTGTCCTGTCGAGCTCTGTTAGCATGTCTCCTTAGTGAAAAGGATTTATTCACAAACAACTGGTGGAAGGTAGATGTGGATTACGCTTTGTGCAAAAAGACACTGTGGGTAATGTATAATAGTGTTGTGTTAGTGTTGGCATCAGTTGATCGAGGCCATTTAAAAAAAATTAAATAAAAAAACTCTTTATTTACTCTTTAAACAGCATTAAGCATTCATTGATGAGAGAGACGCATTAAGTAATGGCAATTGCAGCTGTCCTTTATTAATGGCACAAATCATTTGACAGGATTATATTAAGCCATTTAAACTCTGAAGACGTTGTACGGATAAGAATGGCACCAAATTGCAAATTGTAGCCATACGTTAAGTTTAGAATTAACTTCATATGATACAATTGTTGCAGTACAAAATAAATACACTGCGATAAGGAATAATGATTCTTGCAAATAAACTGAGCAGCAAAGTAATTAACCATTTTACCTTTGTCTGCTCTTAACACTAACAATGAAATAAAGACTATGAACTTTCATGTCTAAAGCAACATATCAGTACTAGCAAAAAACTATATATTCAACCCTTCATTGTAAACCGCCACATTTTTATTTTCAAACCCAAAGTGCAAATAATGATAGTAATACAAATCTGTAGAAAGGAGACCAATGTCACTCCCAATAGATGGGTCTAATGTTAGCAGTCTCCAAAGCCAACAAAAAAGTAGAAAAAAAGAAAATAGCAAAAGCAAATCCTTTAGTATTGGTGAAACAAGATACATATTTATGACGTCACTTAAGAGATTGGGAAACTTGTCATTTCTGTGGAGCAAGCGGTAACTAAAGGAAGCAGCAAACATCTGGGGAAGAGTGGGGCGTTAGAAAGAGAGAGGTTTAAAATATACAGCACTTCCGTTTTCGCTGCGTTTCAGGAGGTTCGAGGGCAGCTAGGATAGCTTCATCAAATACATTCTTCAGACCTCGCTATGAACACAGAAGGGAAGGGAAACAGAATAAAGCACCAATGTTAGCAGTTACAGAAAACAGATGAGAAAGAGAGAGAAAGAGGTGAGATATAAAGAGAGGAACTAGCACATTTCAACAGAGCACAACAGCTAGTGAGGAAGAGAAGCTGCGTGTAGAAGAGCTTGTTGCACAGAAAGAACCACTAAGTAGTAATTCTACAGATGCAGATGCCACACAGGCCAATGGATGATACTAACAAATGAAAATGGATAAATTAGTGTGGCAGGCTTAAAAAAAAAAAAAAAAAAAACTAACTAAAAACTAAAGTGCCAAACATTAACAAAATAAAATCATAATAGCTACTTTAAAATACATTCTTGGTCTTTTTTGAAAGACTGCAGATTCTTTATCATACCAATAACCCAATTAGATAATCACCTATGCAGTCGCATAACAAATTATATTCTAGCAAGCATCAAGAAGAACTGCTGGTCAATGACAGATCAACCTCTAATCACAAACCAAAGGTTAATTTTCAAAAACAAAAATTCAAACAAGTCACAAAGTCTCTGAGCCTCTGACCAAATGCTATGAAGCTTCCACTTTCTTGTTAACGTAAACCATACATAAATTGAAATAAATAAATAAATATATAAATAAATACAAAACACACCTGGAAGACTTTGTTTCAAAAATCAAATGTCAAATCTTAATCCTACATCATCAGGACACTTCTTCTAACCACTGAGAATGACTTGAAAACATTTTTAGATGTTGAAATCTAAGAGAACAATCTTACTGAAGATATTTTAGCATATTAAATGACCAACTGAAGAGGCAGTTTCTGTTTATAAAGTAGATGATATACTGTACATTCATGAACATATCACAATTGTGTGCCGTCCGTGAGACCTCACTCACCTGCGTCAAAGCGGAGCACTCCACATATTTGACAGCCTTCAGATCACGGGCCAGCTTCTCTGCTGTCTCCGGAGTGATGGGTTTCTGTTTGTTCTTGGCAAGCTTCTCGATGGTAGAAGGATCATCTCTCAGATCAATCTGTGTCCCCACCAGCAGGAAGGGGGTCTTTGGACAGTGGTGGGTGATCTCAGGTACCCACTGTAGGACAAAGGCCAAAGGATCAGACCTTTTTTTTTTTTTCAATCAATTTGTGTAATTGTTCTATAAATGACCAATACGACCAGACTGAGTACTTATATACTCTGTTGGCCTGCCACAGTTTCATAATAAAATGAACATTTTTTTACACTTCTCAAAACATGTCTTTGACATTGTGTTTTGTGCCATTGCTTTGGCAAAGCATGTCAAACGAACTAAAAATCAAATGCGTGATATGGCTTAGTGCCCTAATCAAATTGCAAAATGCTGCTATTTAATTTAATAAGAATATAGTCTGTTGTGCAGCATGTTTCAAAGTGAAGCACACACTTTGCTCAAGTGATTAGCTTGTGAATCATTTGGAAATGCAACAGACAACAGTTACGCATTGTTTTCACATTTGCATAATTTCCAACATTTTAATGGACAGGTGATTACAGCATTTCACCAGATTTGTAATGAGACGCATTAGTAAACCTTTCGCCAAAATAACAGCTAAACGGTTTAACTCTTGTATAGTAATTTCCCTTAAAGTAAAACTTTTTACATTACATTTTAGAGTGAAATTGCATTACAATAGCAATACTATTATAATATTAGTCTTAAAAACAGTACTATTACAACCACTAATACTTTTATTAATACTACTAATAATTTAAAAGTAAAATTAATATTTACTCTAATTACTCTATATACTCTACTTGTAACACACCAATGTGAATGTAACAGACTGAGACACTACCCACAACTAAAAAGAGATCGAGTCCACTTTAAAGTCCAGATACAAGTCAATGCAAAGACTTTGTACTCTATTCAATTTGAATCTTAGAAATCTCAAAGTGCACCAGATTAATGCATTAAACTTCAAAATGTACAAAAATGTATGTCCCTGGATCCCTCTTGAAGGACCAAAGTCCACCCCCATAGTTTACAAATCTTGTGGGGAAACACTGCAGGTGATCATTTTGTACTACAGACAGAGATACACAGCATGACACATCAAAAATAGAGCCCAGGGACCAACAAATTCATTGTCCGGGCAGGTTCAAATAATTCAAGCTCACCTTTTCTTTGACGTTTTCAAACGAAGAAGGTGAAACAACTGAGAAACAGACTAAAAAGACATCTGTCTGAGGGTAGCTCAGGGGTCGTAATCTATCATAATCTTCCTGACCTGCAAAGAGACGGAAATTAAAGGATAAATTAAATCCAAGAATGCATTTGCAATCCTGAGTAGCCAATGGACATCAATCAGTCATGTGGCCCATGGTGCAATTGAACACATGCAGAGCAAAAACCTGGTCCCACAATCCTCCAGAAAAAGCAGTTTCAAGCTCAACCACCCTCCACAGGAATGTGTGGAATTCTCCAAAGCTTCTGAGGTCTAATTTCTATAACAATGATCATCATTAGGGATGCAACGATACTGGTATCGGTCCCGATACTGTGCTCCTGTACTCGTACTCGTAAAAATGCCCCGATACCAAAAGCCGATATCAAACAGCGTGTGAATAGATCTGTGTCCAGAAAAAGAAACACTGAAAACAGAACAACAGAGAGTAGAATGGAGTTATAAGAGATTAAGGATGTCTATTAAGTACATGTAAGTAATTAATATAATGTTAAACATTCAATATTCACAACTGTATAGCGGATATGCCTGAGCTGATAAGCAGAGCGCGCTGAGTGGATTGCGGCTGCACAGATGCGTGAGCTTGTCGAGTGAATATCTCACAGACATCACTGGAAAGTTTGCAGTTCGGTCGGATATGTCAAAAGCAAGTAAGTAAAACAATGCACAAGTTACTAAAGTTATTTGATGGTAAGGAGAGCGAGAGAGCGTCCGAGAGCGTGCACTTCTGTTGCATGATCTTGATTGCTGTTCACTCCATTAGCACATGCATTTGGATTAAAACTAAATTGTAAATATAAAACAAACAAAAATTACAGGGGCATTCACTATAAACAGCATTTATTTTAAACGTCAAGCATACACAACTTTATTTAAAGCAGAAGTGAAACTAGCAGACTGGGTGAAATGAGATTAATGCATTAAACTTCAAAATGTACAAAAATGTATGTCCCTGGATCCCTCTTGAAGGACCAAAGTCCACCCCCATAGTTTACAAATCTTGTGGGGAAACACTGCAGGTGATCATTTTGTACTACAGACAGAGATACACAGCATGACACATCAAAAATAGAGCCCAGGGACCAACAAATTCATTGTCCGGGCAGGTTCAAATAATTCAAGCTCACCTTTTCTTTGACGTTTTCAAACGAAGAAGGTGAAACAACTGAGAAACAGACTAAAAAGACATCTGTCTGAGGGTAGCTCAGGGGTCGTAATCTATCATAATCTTCCTGACCTGCAAAGAGACGGAAATTAAAGGATAAATTAAATCCAAGAATGCATTTGCAATCCTGAGTAGCCAATGGACATCAATCAGTCATGTGGCCCATGGTGCAATTGAACACATGCAGAGCAAAAACCTGGTCCCACAATCCTCCAGAAAAAGCAGTTTCAAGCTCAACCACCCGCCACAGGAATGTGTGGAATTCTCCAAAGCTTCTGAGGTCTAATTTCTATAACAATGATCATCATTAGGGATGCAACGATACTGGTATCGGTCCCGATACTGTGCTCCTGTACTCGTACTCGTAAAAATGCCCCGATACCAAAAGCCGATATCAAACAGCGTGTGAATAGATCTGTGTCCAGAAAAAGAAACACTGAAAACAGAACAACAGAGAGTAGAATGGAGTTATAAGAGATTAAGGATGTCTATTAAGTACATGTAAGTAATTAATATAATGTTAAACATTCAATATTCACAACTGTATAGCGGATATGCCTGAGCTGATAAGCAGAGCGCGCTGAGTGGATTGCGGCTGCACAGATGCGTGAGCTTGTCGAGTGAATATCTCACAGACATCACTGGAAAGTTTGCAGTTCGGTCGGATATGTCAAAAGCAAGTAAGTAAAACAATGCACAAGTTACTAAAGTTATTTGATGGTAAGGAGAGCGAGAGAGCGTCCGAGAGCGTGCACTTCTGTTGCATGATCTTGATTGCTGTTCACTCCATTAGCACATGCATTTGGATTAAAACTAAATTGTAAATATAAAACAAACAAAAATTACAGGGGCATTCACTATAAACAGCATTTATTTTAAACGTCAAGCATACACAACTTTATTTAAAGCAGAAGTGAAACTAGCAGACTGGGTGAAATGTGCTAGGCTGCAAGTGTCTCTCCCATTCTGCACCAATACAAACGTGTGCGCGCTGCGTATGTTTAGCTTGCTTTAAGGCCAAAGTATACTTCGGTTTTTACTCGTACACTCATTGCGCATGACGCAAATTACATCACCAAAATAGTATGCGTGCACTTGTATAATGTATAACGAGTGGTTCCCTGCATTATTTTAGGAAAACGTTTTGTGATTACAGTATTGAGCTGCTGCAATGGAGCAGCTCTAATGCGCCATTAAAATGAACAGTGAAAGTAACAAAAGCTTATACAATACATTTTAACAGGTATAATTAAGTGTGGAAATAACTGAAGGTAATATCTGTTTGCTAAATGAAGCCAAATAACATGATTCATATTATTATTACCATTATTTTGTTTCTGTACCCAATATTTAAAAAAATTGGCCTAATGGTTAGAGAGTCGGACTCGTAACCCAAAGGTTGCGGGTTCGAGTCTCGTACCGGCAGGGATTGTAGGTGGGGGGAGTGAATGTACAGCGCTCTCTCCCACCTTCAATACCACGACTGAGGTGCCCTTGAGCAAGGCACCGAGCCCCCAACTGCTCCCCGGGCTCCAGGTGTGTGTTCACGGGGTGTGTGTGTGTTCACTGCTGTGTGTGTGCACTTAGGATGGGTTAAACGCAGAGCACTAATTCCTAGTATGGGTAACCATACTTGGCCACGTCACGTCACTTTCACTTTAAAATACAGGTATCGGTGAGTACCAAAAATGAAAGTATCGGTACCGGACTCGTTCTGAAAAAAGTGGTATCGGTGCATCCCTAATCATCATGAATGTTCTTTTCCCCCATCAGCCTATGAGCTCCACCCTCACAAACAGCCACTCTAAAAGCCAGAGAAATTCCTACTGTCAAACAGGTTTTATTAAAGCTTAATGATGATTCACATTAATTAATAAGCTATAAATTAAAGTAAAGAGGTTGAACCAAGTAATTTGTACTGTACCTGCAGTGTCAAACAGCCCAAGGGTGTACGGCTCACCACCAATCATAACCGTAACTGCATAGTTATCAAAGACCTGTAAGCAAAGCAAAGAAAGTGTTCTTTGTACATTCAGGAAACATTTTTGTTTGTTTTCATACAATAAAAGGATTACAGCCACTGAAATCCAGCAGAAAAAATTCATAAACATGACAGGTCAAGACATGAGACTTCAATAATACAAGGGAACATGAAAGGAACCGGAAAATGATACTCACCGTTGGTACATATTCGGAGGGGAATTTATTAGTTGTATAGGAGATTAATAGACAGGTTTTACCCACTGCACCATCACCAACAACGACGCACTTGATCGTCTGCATAGCTGTGCTTTTACAAATCCACTGTTTTCATTCAAGATCTGCAATGAAAGACAAAAGCGTTCACATGAGACACTTTATTCAGTAATAGCTGGCTCACCACTAGTGTGTCAGTCTCAAGTTTAGAAGGTGTAAAGACAGACACTAAAGCACATGTGTATTACACAACATCTCTATGTCCACGTGTGCAGAGTAAAATACAGATAGAACCACAGAAACAGCCAAAATATTTTTATAAAATCTTTATTGTATTCTATAACATATAAACAGAGGGAGAGCAGAAAGAGTAAATGAGATCATTCATGATAGCAATATTCAGAGCGGGAACTGTATTTAGCAGGGCTAAAGTCTCCTTTACTGTATGATCTGAACTGACCATATGATTTAAATCAGTGTTTCCTGCACCACAAAACAAATATACAGCACAAACAGTGTTGACAGATTCACGATCAAATGGCTTTGAATGAGTTACTAGTTACAAGTTATTCACTAAATCCATCAAACTGGTTACTAAACCAACACCAGACCAGAATCACTTACTGTTGTTCATATGACAAAGTGCAGCTAAATATTCAAAAACGCAACAGCTGTTTTTGTAATAGAACTATATTTTAATTAAAAATACTTTGAGTTGACTTTAAGCGGTGTAGAAATACTTTATGATCCGTAACAACATCTAAATTTGTCACTATAATACCAAAACAGCCTGTAAGACCTAATCTCCCTGAGTGAAATTTCTCACGCTGCTTTTTCAGTGTTAGAAACTAAATGTGTTGTTGGTCTGCAAGCATAAAACACCCACATTAGAAACTGCAACAAGCCTAGCTGCTATCAACATAAAATGTGCAAAATTAATCAGTCCCCATTAACTGCAAGCTAGAAGCGAGAATAAGTCATATTCAAATCAATTCCTCACCCTTCAATGTCTCACAGATAGTTACATTTGTGCAGTAATAAATGTCCTTTAATTAGTCTGGCATGCGATTGGCTCATATTATATGCATCCAAATAATGGTATGTGCAATGACTGAGAAATGGTTTCACTTAAATGCATTATGGCTTTTCTATTACCCACCTACCCCGAACTGATGGAAACAACTGAACCCTGAAACCTGTCAGATTTAAGCAAAATGCATACTACTAGACTGAAAATCACACATATTTAAAAGGTTAACAGTATTCTATTGTGTTCTGATTGCAGACTAGGTGCATCAATTACAAGATCATTCTGCACTCAGACTGTTACAATACCAACAATACATTCTTACACTAATACAGATCAGCAGAGTTCACTCTTTTTAACATGGACGAAGCGCTTGCCATCATTTTTACACACTTTTTGGAAAAAAAGCCCAAAAATTGCAAGACAGAACTTGGGAAGATGTGGGGAGCAATTCAGTGCTTTTTAGACTGACAGCCAGTTTGAGTTTAAAATCTGTTAGATAATCTGAAGTACACATACTAGAAGAGCATCAGCAAAAGACGCACACTGTGATTTGACACAGCCTCATCTTTGACGTGATACTACAAACTTTACATAATGTGATTTAATACTCATGCAAAACTACACTAAGGACAACCTAAATCCAACCTCAAATGCTCAACTATTCATATTCTCTCATAACTCAAGTCTCTGGCATGTTAGTGTGAAAGTTTGACCGTGTTCTAAGAAAACTCAAATGTTTCCCAGAATAATTAAGCATAAAATAACTAAAATATCACACGTGCACAATCTGCACATTGTGCACCAACCAGTAGTTGATTAACAGAAAATATAACCCATCTCTAAGGTCTAAAATTCTAAAATATTAAAATGCCTTTTTGTTAATTTTTTTATTTGTATTTATTTTATTTTATTTTTTGCAATGGTCATTAAGCATTTTTATGATTATCGGTATCGGTCATTTTCAAAACCGATTCGCTGATAAAATAACTTGATTTCGAAACGCGCTATTTGGCTCTGATGCAGCCTGTCAGAACTCACCACTCTGTGGGCTAAAGCAGTCTCCGCCCACCGCTCATCTGATTTGTTAGGAGTCATGTGTCCGACCAATCAATGCGGAATTCACTCTCACTCCAAAAGCGCTTGCTAACTGGAGTTGCTTCAGTGATCACGCATCAGTTTCATTTTTACACCAGACATATATATCGGTTCAAAATATCGGTTATCGGTCTACTTGATCTGTAATAATCGGTATCCGCATCGGCCTTGAAAAACACATATCTGTCGACCCCTACTCCGCGCACTCTCCGATGACGATTTTTACGTCACTACACCAAATACACAAAATAATGTTCTTTTTAGCAGCATCATATGACCCCTTTAAATCGTATACGTCAAATTGACAAATTGGCCTCTAAAACAAAAATAAAATTGTACAAAAGTCAGTTATACAACAAGCTAGTACGACACAGTCTGCAATTACGTTAATGCGAATATTAGATTGCACACTGTAAAGAGCTTTTTAAAATTACATCACAACCAATAGCAAGCACAAAGAATGAACGAAAAGCAAGCACAAACATTTCAACCCCTATTTAAATGTAATTAAAAGTAAATGTAATGTAATTTCTGATATAGTTCACATTTAAAACATTCAAATTCCCCCCCTCTGACAGCCCCTCCTCTGTTCTGATTGTGGGCCACTGCGGCTTTAAACTCAAGCATAGCGTCACCAGTTTCTGCACATTGTACAGCGGGTCAGTATGCTAAACCACTATCCACACCACACAGACCTCAAGCGTGTGGACAGGACACATGGGGGCAGAAAAGAATAGTAGAGCAGCAGCCCTTTCCTCTGGTGTGCGAAGGGGAAGCAGGGGACCGAAGCGTGAGACTGAGAGAACCATTTCCTGCTGTTCGTGCTGCGCCTGAGCAGCAGCTAAGCCTCTGCAGAGCTATGCAGCAGTAAGCGGGTGAGCCTTCAAGCTCACAGATGGTCAGGACGAGGAGATGGAAGCCCATACCGGCTGTTTCCTTCCCCTCGCACACTGCAATCTGCGGATGCAAGGCCTGACCTCATTCTACAGTCAGTGAAAAACCCACAAACAAAAAGTGGTGTGCTGGAAATAACTGTATTAAGGCCAAACTTCAGTTTCCTTCAAGCTCTAGACTGTGTAAAGCAATATATTCCTGATTCATGCGCAAACCTAGACAGTAAGTCCGTGCTCTTTAAAACGAGGGTACATTTGGACAAGCCTATTTGAATCAGTCTCACCTCTAATTCTTATTTTTCCCCAAATCCACCCTGATTTTTGGGGTGGAAAATATTTGACTATGCATCATCAGCCATTTATATGATACACACATAAAATTAATAAAAGCACTGCAGGCATATGGAATTGAATGACCAGTAATGCTTGTTACAGACAGTTAGTTACAGTTACATTAACAGTAATAATTTCCTTTAATTAGTCTGACGTATGAAAGCCTGTTTTCACCATGAAATAAAAAATAAAAAAGGTAATTGCAACTTTTTAATCTCACAATTTGGACTTTGTTTCTCGCAATTCTGATATGAACACAGAACTGCAAAATATAAACTCAAAATTAATTATTTACATCTCGCAATTCTGACATTTTTCTGAAGTTTGCATCTTGCAATTCTGAGTTCTTCTCAGAATTTTGAAAAAAAAAAAAAAAGAGGCAGATTTGTGAGTAAAAAGT
>NW_015548226.1:649331-658406 GCF_001515605.1 Sinocyclocheilus anshuiensis | reverse complement strand
AAGATCAATAACAGACCTGCCAGTGTCATCGATACTAAATACAAACTCAGACTCAATGCCACATAATTATAAAAAAAATGCAGCATTTCTGAATTTCCAATGATGCTATACCACTCAAGGCCACCAAAACAACATTTTAATGAGCATTCACTGCACAATTCCTTTATAGCAATCACAATAATTCAATCTGCATTTAAGACAAATTAGCAATAATATGCTAACATGAAAATATAAATAAATGATGATAGTTATCCGTTGTCAACAGGCGACTGCAAAGGATGACAGATTGAAAGCCAGAAATGGCTTTTTATTTAACACCGACACAACTTCAATTAATTATTGTATTAACACAGACCTTACATATATGTGATACAATAACAAGATGATAATTGTAAAAGCGCTTATGGTAAAATCTGACCGGTTCTCCTCAGCCCCAGCTAGCCGCCTGTGCTAATTGCCGTCCGGTGTCATAAGAGGCAGATTGGTGCGTAAAAAGTCAGAACTGAGATTTAAAAAAAAAAAAAGAGAAACGGGTTTCCATAGACGTGATGGGTGATGAGCTTATACTATATGTATACATTATACATGAACAGCATGATAAACCACTGAAATAATGTAGAATCATTTTATTCCAGCATCTGACAATATAGTATATACAAGAGTTTTGCAATAGAAATGTAATAGAGGACAAACGGCTGTTATGTAAAAATATAAGTAATGATCCACCCTACATATTAAATAGATTACTTTGAAAGCTGTTGCTGGTTGCTATTCTTTAGAGACCCAGCAAATGGTGCTACTTATCAGTAGAACATTAATGAACCTTTACAGTAAGAATTAGAGTAAAAAATAATTTGAATATCCCCTATTTCTACTATAAAATACAAGGATAGATTAGCTGGATTCGTCCATTCTTCTCATGCAAGTCCTGCCTTCTTCCTGTGATAGTTTAAGATTCATTTGTGGCAGGAAAAGCATTACCTCAATGACCAGAAGTAAAAGAGAACTTGTTGCAAAATACATAATGATGCAAGTAAAAACTATGCTGCGTCCTCGTCTACCAAACAAATTCATCTGAGACTGAGAGGGAGTAATGCTTTGGTACTTCATTCACTGGTACATCATTCAGTCTACAAGAAGAAATCAAACAATAACAGTACCTTGGATGCAAATATCCATTAGTAATGCTTTTCTTTTAACTTTCACAACCTACAACCTGCAGACAAGTCAATATTAACAGTGCTAAAAAAAAGACATGGACTATAGAAATAATGAATGTGTTAGAGAGAGACAGAGACATCGCTGACACAAATCAACAATCAACAGGAAACAATGGTCAACTAGTACCTTCCAACACAATAGAACCACTTAAATTATTTATGAAATTAGTGCAATAACATGAACTTTTGTACATGATATTGCTTTGATTTCATTATTTATACACCGACACAACTTCAATTAATTATTGTATTAACACAGACCTTACATATATGTGATACAATAACAAGATGATAATTGTAAAAGCGCTTATGGTAAAATCTGACCGGTTCTCCTCAGCCCCAGCTAGCCGCCTGTGCTAATTGCCGTCCGGTGTCATTTAACACGTTTAATTCGTTAAATACCCATTCAAATATATATATACTCAGACAGTACACATTCATAACTCGATGTTGCACCAAGTCATGCGCTGATATTGATTATAAGCAGACAAATCTAGTTCATATTTAGAGCGTCATTGGCACTCACCGTATCCTCTCTGCTGGTGTCTGCGCCGGGCGTTGGCAGGTCCGCGCGCTCGGGGTTTCCAGCACTGAAGAGCAGGGGCGTCACACTTCATTAGAGCAACAACTTCAAGGATTTTTGCAAAATGCAAAGCTAACACAATATATGCAAAGTTTTATCATTTCATTTTAATATGTACAGTAAAACACTTACAGACATCGTTCGATTTCAGTTTGACTTAAGATTCAATTAATTAACAAGGAGGGAGAAAAGATAAAGCAGGATTTTGTCCATGCACGGAGAAAATAAAAATCAAGTAATTTGCCATTTACGAGTTAATTAATTAGTTTTACACAAACTGTGATAATCATGTATATATATTAATATTTATAATAATAGGCTTGATATGTGAAATAATGTCTTAAAAGATTTCCCTTCGAACATGTTTAATATAATGTTACTTAACATACTTAAAAACATATCTTATTAATGTTGCTATCATTTATATATTGGATTGTTTTGCAATTCTTTGGAATAGCAGCAGTGTTCATGTGTTAGTGTTAGTGACAGCAATAAACTCAATGTACATCACCTTACCTTACAAGCCAGGAGCTTATTATTCATTGTAAAGGGTATGATTTTATTGTTTCTAATTATTTATTGAATTTTCTAATTTAGGTTGCTCTTTGACCTACTTCTCTAAATATTTAGCTCGCCAGTCACACGATGGCAGTAAAGTGCTGGCCAAAAACGAGATCACGTCACCGTTTCAAAATAAAAGCACACCGTTTCAGCTCAGAAATGAGTGTAAATTATATGAGTGTAATATTAAAAGACAGTTATTGAAAAAATCTATAAATATTCACTATACAATTAGATAATGGAAACAAAATAAATTATTATGGGATATTTAAATATGGGCGACTTAGACTTTAATTTTAAAGTGAACTGCTGTCACTGCGCGGTGGATCACATGACAGCTTCGGAACACATGATTTCCAGAGACGTCAATAGTTGGACGCTACATAGTAAATTGCTTTATTTACGTTTTTAAGTGTGACCTGATAGGTAAGTCTTTACATTTAAAGAAAGCGCTTTTTATGTTAATGTTCAGGTGCATTATTAAATCAATGTAGCGTCATTGCCATGCACACACATTCTTCTTTTCTAATCGCAAGTCGCAGTTTATTTGCAGAATGACTATTGCGGATCTCTGGGATCAGAGAATATCTGCCTTTCTACTGAGTCCATCTCAGTTTTTGGCCACCACCACCACTGAGAGTTTCTTGGCTGAACTCCTACACGAACTGCGGAATGATAAGGCCAATGATCACCTCAAGGTAACTAACGCACGTACTTCATATTTATTGCACTTTCATTTATAAAATACTGTACCGTTATGTGCATGAATACAGACGTTGAAATAGTAGAAAAATATTCTACATATAAAATATTTTATATATTAACATAATGTTGGAAATATATATATATATATAATACATGTTGAATGTTCTATTTATATAGAATATCTTTATCAGCCAGAGGTGTACTATGCTTTACAATGGTATATTTCAAATAAACAAAAATGCTTTTATTATAAAACATTCTTGTATTTTTTTCACAACAGGGTCAGTTCAGTTTAATTGAGATACTATTATAGTTTTTATTATTATCTTGAATTTGTTTTTATTTTCATAGTTCCTGCTTTCATTTTATTTTTAAAGTCTTAAACATTTTGTGTATTTTTATATTTGTTTATTTTTTGTTTTCAATATGTATAGTTTTTTATTAACTTTATTTCAGTTTGTTATTTTAGTACATCAAGTTAAATGAAAATTAGAAATATTGTCTCAGCTGAAATGAAACAATTTATTATTATTTTTTTTTAAAGTGATGAAAGTTTGTAATGGTGTTAGTTTTAATTATAAAAACCCCGCTCCACTGTGTTTGCAGCTTTTGCAGTAACTAGACCTTTTAATTACCATAAAGCTTTGAAATGCTGTGCATTTTCCCTGTAATTAACTTGCTTTTGTGTATTGTGATTTTTTTTTTTCCTTATAAGATACTCCTTGTGTCTGTACTACTGGAGCATCCAACCATTCTCTGCCCTTCTGCCTCTGTGGGAGAGGAAACGGCCCTTGAACTCCTGTCAGTCTTCTCTCACACACCACAGAAATCCATCGTGCTCAAGTGCAATGTCATGCTGGCCATCACCAATGTGATAATATGCACATCCTGCCTGGCTACCCACACAAAGACAGCTGAAGACTGGCTTGACCTGCTATTTCAGACGATCCAAGACACCAATGACTACAGATGTGGTCTATCCCAGCAGCCAATAAGGGCCACCGCTTGTGATTGCCTACGAGAAATGGAAACCTGTAGCCCTGGTCTTCTTTCTCAAAAGTTAGAGGCCCTGTATCTTCTAAAACAGCAAGAAACCACAGTTCTGCATCAGTCCTACTGTTTGCTTTATACACTCGGGCTGAAGAACGCCATAAGGATCTTGACGAACCAAAAAGATGTTACTGACCTAGAGTTTAAGAGTATCTTAGGAGGAAATGAAGGGTTTGCATGGAAAAGCAATCAGTTAGAATTGACCTCATTGCCAATAAACATGCTGGTGCAAGTCCCACGTTTGACACAAGGACTGGATTGTAAAGAACTCAAATCTATAATGTCTTCGCTCTTGGAGGAGTCTTACCTGCTAACACCTATTTCCCAGTCTGCCCTACTTAGGGAGCTTGTAGAAGTTGTCGCCATGGTCCCGGGACTCTCTCCGACGCTATTCAAATCGCAGCTTCTGCGACTCTTCGGAACGGCAGATGTTTCGCTCATGCATGCCACGCTCTTTATGAAGGACACGTTCACAGATAGCCTTTTCACCGCAGAGGACGAGAACTTCCTGCTCAAGCGTCTCGTGGGCACAGCCCAGCATCCTCTCCTAAGAATTCCAGAAAAGCTCTTCTACATGGAATGCATCCTGCATTTCCCTGAGAACCGGCCCATATCCAGCAGCGGAGAAGAGAGTTTACCCGTTCTGGTTACGCCACGTCTGGCAGCGTCTCTTCATCCAACAGTTTTCAATGATAGTGCAACTATGCTCTGCAGGCTAAACCTTCTTTGTTTGGTGCACCTTGAAGCCGATGAGGGCGAAGCGGACAAAGGAATCGGCTTCCTGTTTAATCACATATTGGCCCTTTTGAAAATCGTAGACAATGACGGTAGCAGAGAAGTGGTGGTGACCTCTTTCAGAGCGTTGTTTATTTTTCTCATGCACTTCAATGACATGGAAGAACTCTCTGAGAAGCTGATTGACAAATTATGCGACATGTATTCCAGACATTCGCGACTCGCTCCAAATTTGATTGGCCTCGCGGATCACATCCAGGAGCATCTGGATGACCCAGTCTGGTCGGTCAAGTTGCTAAGAGAGCTTCAAAAATGCATTATGGAAATGCCTCCATTGCAGTTGACGATTCATAATTTGAGTTGGCACTTGAAAGTCTTGAAAAGAGTGGCTAAAGAGGGTCAGATTACCCAGAGAAACACCATTTACCTTCTTCTCAATGTCCTCATCAACTCCAACTTGTGTGAAAGAGGCAACTGGCAGGTTGGAAACGCAGTTCTCGCTGTTTGTCGCAATCTTTTGGAGCACCCCTCCATCGATCAATTGTTTATCGAGTTGGCTGATCTTTTGCAATACATATCAATACAATATGACGATACAGACATTAAGGATCACGCTCGCTTCTACTACACATTGCTAACCAACCTTTCGTGGGAAAAGCTTACGGGGGTTCTCGCCAAAGAACTTGATGGAGGACGTGCCAAAGAGCGGTCACATTCTGCAATTATGGCCGAGAGCGAGGGGATCGTCAGTAATCTGACTGTGCACAAAACAAACCGGCATGTTTTACAACTCATCAAGGTACAAGAAAAAGCCACACAAAGCTCTTCAGAGTCAGTGGAGGCAACAGGAGAGGTTAGGAATTGCTTGGAGGTTTATCAAGGACAGTTTCAGACACCTGGATTTGGCTCTGAGGTCACCTTGAGATACAATCTGACTCATGCAAAAGAAACCGATCTTTTATTCGATAAAGTCTTCACAATCTGTCTGCATTTCGAACTGAAAGACTCAAACTACGCAAAGGTAAGTGACATACACGTACCATGTGTGTTCAGAGATGGAAAGCCACCTGAGGTCAAAGTCAAGCTCAAGCCCTTTCAACCCTACCCTACTAGTTTATGCGTCAGTGCCATGTTTACCACGCAAGACGGACGCTCTTGGCACAGCCGACTGCCTGATGTGAGCGTTTCATTCCCTGAGATATTCCTTCCTCTGCCTTTACCTCCAAACTCATCCTGTGAATGCAAGGAACAAGTGTTCGAACACATCTGGGAGGCCACAGCCTCTGGGAATCCTGACAAATCTGCCATTAGTCTGTTCTGCTTTAAACCTGAAGATGAAAGTCTTGCTGATCTGATCAAGACACATTTTCAAGGTTACCTTATTACAGATCAGCAAAGCGAAAGATCATGGAAAGTCTTGTTCTTTCTTCCACCCAAGTGCCATATCCTTTTGAAGATTACACAGGCTGAGGACGCCGCTCGGGTCAGCATTGCAACTGACAACTGGGAGCTGTTACCTTTTGTGAACTCTTACCTCCAAAACATTACTGATAATTGTAGCTCAACAGTAACAGATGGCTAAATGGGTGTTTTGCAGGTGTTCATTTACATAGGTAATTTTAACCAATTAATTTTTATTAATTCCTTTTTTGATATAACACCATTCATTTTTGTATAGAAAATCTCAGACTAACATGTTTAATAAAATATATATATATATAATGAGCACATATGTTATGCTGTTTCGAGTTGAATCAGGTGTGTTTGAATAGGGAGACATCTAAAATGTGCAATGTTGGGGGTTCTCCAGGACCAGGATTGGGAACCACTGATGTAGAGTAAGTAGTGCTTTTCTACTGCTTTATTCAAAGAAAAATCAACTGAGGCACTGAATAACTGATTTAATGTAAATGAAATGCCCAAAAAGTCAGTAGCTTTTCAGTAGCCCTGAAATTAAGATAAATTAGACTGCAACATTTAAAATAAATGTAAATGTAACAGAAAATCTGACCATAAGAACACATTAAATGCATGATTGAATGATACATTTACAGGTCCAGTAGAAGTGACAAAGGAAAGTTTACAGTCTGCAAAACTTGGAGCTTTTAAGACAATGTGGCCTCCATGAGCAGATAAGACAGTCTGTGAGTGAGCTGTGACCTTTCACTGTGAAAGACCTTCAAAGTTAGGCTCTGTACAGGCTGGTAGAGCAGTTTGTCTGTTCAACAGTTTGTCCATGATGCCAATTTCAGCATCCCGCTTTTCAACTTCCTCTTGTGGTGTCCAAGACATATCATGTTGGAGTTTGTATCCGCCAAGGAACTTGTGAGGACAACTAGGACCCCATTCCTGTAAGAGATTGAAACCATATCATATTAAACTGTGCTTTATTTTAGCACAATTATTTGTTTTCTGGTGACTTTTACTATAAACCCATTTCTGAGTTTATATTGCAATTACACATAGTAAATGTTTGTTTCACTATCACTACTGGTTGGCACCAATCAATTCATATTGACCTCACTTCTCACTCATGTCAGCTGATAAGACCCAGACACTCATAATGAGGCAATCAACTGACCTGTGGAGACAGAATCGAGAAGTACCGCTGTCTGGATTCACGCATGTAAAGATAATACATGTTTCCTGGTTTCTTCACAACATTGCAGGCAGCATGGTGAAGCTCAGCATCTTTCTTGGCATCTTCTAAAACCTGAAGTGTAAACCGGAAATAATTTAGCCATTATTTATTTGTCACATCAGATTACTGGCACAGATATTCAAACATTAAAAAGAATAGTACCCAAAAATAAAAATTTGCTTATGATTTACTCAGGCCATTGAAGATGTAGATGTTTGTTACTCCATGGGAACAGACTTTACAGAATGTAGCATTACATCACAGAGTCCAAAGAGCTGATAAAAATGTCACAATAATCCACAGGACTCCAGTCCATCAATATATGTCTAGTTATTGAAAAGCTGCATGTTTGTAAGAAACAAATCTACCATTCAGATATTTTTAACTTCAAGACTGGAGTTGTGTGTATTACTCGTAGATTTTTTTTTATCCGCTGTTTGACGGCACCCATTCACTGCAGAGGATCCATTGGTGAGCAAGTGATGTAATGCTACATTTCTCCAAATCTGTTCTACAAACAAACTTATCTACATCTTGGATGACCTGAGGGTGAGTACATTTTCATAGAAGAAAAAAATAATAATTTAATGGTAAATAATTTTACCTTATGTCCAGGGACATTTATGGTACTGCTGTATAACAAAAAAGTCATTTGATTGACAGTTCAACCTTACCTTTCTTGCTTGCTCCTGAAGGTATCTTATCTGGTCAGTAATCAATGTAAGTTTGTTGCAAGCATTGGCTCTGATGAATTCATCTCCCTAAAATTCCCCCACAAAAAAAAAAAAAAAAAACTGATTGATTTATTTTTTTTAATGATGCTGATATCACAAAAGTGATAAAGAGCTAAAGTATCACTAACCTTCTGTACTTGCTGTGCCAGAGCAACTAGATCCATAGGATCCCCAACCCGGTTAGTCTGGTAGGGACTCACCAGTGCCATTCCACTCGGGTTACTGCTGGTCTCCACCAACGTTACTATAATATTAACAGTGTTGACATGTAAAATCCTGTTGAATCCATGCTAATGTTAATGACATGTTAATATAACATGTTAATCCATGTTAAATCATGATCACTTCCCAAAATGGCTTTATTATTATAGAGAAGAAGAAAGTCAATGGTTGTGTTGATTCTGCACCATCTGGGATGATTCGATCCTGAGCAAATGGTCATCAATTGATAAATGGGAATGGTTGTGGGACATAGAGAACTATCTCAGACAATGGGGTGTCTGAACTTTATTAACATACAGACCACAGCTGTTACGACAGGAGCAACTTTATTTAAGGGTGTAAATCGTAAAGGTTAAGGGTGTAAAGATTAGTAAATCGTAACTATGAAAGGTTTGAGTTTAGGATGTTTGGGGTTCATTCCGACTCCGTTGATCCCAAGGTCAGGGGCGTAGCCATCATTTCAAAAGTGGGGGGGGCGGAATGTCTAGTGTTATACCTTGTCTAATTGACAGGTTTTATTTTTAATCATACCTTTTTTGCTTTATATGCTTTATGATTATATTATTATATATGATTATAAAACAGAAAGAAAGAAAGAAAGAAAGAAAGAAAGAAGGAAATGCT
>NW_015548226.1:645075-648561 GCF_001515605.1 Sinocyclocheilus anshuiensis | reverse complement strand
ATATTCATATTTATTTTAGAACTACAGTAACATCTTCTGATTTCTGTCACCATGGCAACACCAGAGCTGTCAATCAATAAATTGGAAAAAAAGTAACTTGCGTTACTTATCTGAAAAAGTAACTCAGATATTCTCTTGTAAATTAAAAAGTAATGCGTTACTTTACTAGTTACTTGAAAAAAGTAATCTGATTACGTAACTCGCGTTACTTGTAATGCGTTACCCCAACACTGATCGTTCCTATATCAGATCGTCAGTGCATGCATACTTGATTGAATTATATTATGCAGAATTGGCAGAGTTAAACATGCTGTAAACGCTGTAAAATCTCAGTTCAACATTATCTTTATTCTTATTTGAAGGGTTTTGATAACATACTTGTTAAAATAAAAGACGTTATAAAAGAGTTACGGAAAATACACAGAAAATAAGTGAACGTTTGTCCAAGCAGCTATTTTTTCCCTTATAATTTCCATCAAAACTTGCTAATTATTCAGCAAGAGCAATAGGCAGAGTTACTCAACATTGTGCAACACAATTCGGATACCACATGCCAATTTACGCTGCTTGACTTTTTCGTAAAAAAGGAGTGAAGAGTTTTTTGCCGCTTTGAACTCATCGCGACCTCTATGAATGTTGGATACAGCGCGGAACCACGGATGCGAGCTAGGGCGTGTCATGACGTGCCAAGTGAGTGACTGATTGCCATGGAAAACGTGAACGTCATGTATAGACCATCTTGTCTCTTTGAATTTTAAATCATTCTGCATTTATATACATTGCTCCATTAAAACCTCAACATGTCGTGAACACAACTCTCCAATAAAAAAGTGCGGGGGACGAATTTACTTTTTATAAAAAGTGGGGGGGACATGTCCGCGTCCCCCGCGTAATCTACGCCCCTGCCCGAGGTACTACATGTAGCTGTGTCACTAATTCTGCAATAAACATCTTCATTGAGATCTTCAACGTCCTCATCATTTTTCTTACAGTATATATATTATAATAACTAACAGTATATTTTCATTTAGGTGCCACTGCCATAAAAAGAGAAATTACAAATAGGTTTTTACTGCTTTCTGCACTGATCTGATCCACAGTAATTCATCAAGAAACTACAGCTATCAGTGTTGGGGTAACGCATTACAAGTAACGCGAGTTACGTATTCACTTTTGGTGTGAAACGGCTTTTATATTTGCCAAAAATAGAACTTTTTTATTTTAAATACAAACAAGCAAGCCCTGTCCAGATTTAAAAAGTAACGCGAAAGTAATGTAACGCATTACTTTCCATCAAAAAGTAACTAAGTAATGTAATTAGTTACTTTATGGAGTAACGCAATATTGTAATGCATTACTTTTAAAAGTAACTTTCCTCAACACTGACGGCTACTATGTGAATTTGTTAAGAGTTGTGTAACAGGTTGGATAAGCTCTCCAGATTGAAAGCAAGCGCCTCTGGAGGTGCAGAGGAAATATTAATTATGCTTAAATGGAAAATGGAAAAAATATTTTTATCTTAAGCTTCTGAGAAAATGTCAAACGTGTGAGTATTGGTAGCTTATATCATGGCATGACGTATGAACCAATAATCCAGTAAGGGGACATTTCATAACATTACGAAAGTTCTGTTAACTTATAACGACCATATATTTTGTTTATCATTGATAATACTTTACAGCAAAAACATCCAACCACTACTGTTTAACACAGAACTATGGTGCGATGGAATGATTAACTCGACCAATTCAATCTGGGTGATAAAACGGGCAACTAAAAAAATAAAAACACTGCATAATATGACTTATTCTTATTATGTCTTATTAAGTGAGTTTACCATTGAAAGCATTTGTCTTACCCGTGGTGGTTTTGTTGGGTTGTTGTGGTAGACTGACAGTTTTATCCATTCTGTAAGTAAATATCCGTAGCGATCAGCAAATTAATACGAGACTTCTCGCCAGTGTCACAAAAGTCTAGCACAAAACGAAGGAGGCGTTTCTGGGGATCTACTGAGTTTCCTGCATCGAGTAGTAGCCGTGATAGTTGCCTGTGTAAAAATACCTATTTTTTTTAATCTAATCGTTTCTACACATATTTAATGGGGGGTCAAACTATAGCACGTGTTTCTAGGATAATATTTTTTAATATTACAAGGCAAATTTATATTCAAAATATCGATAATTAAAATGCAAAGCGACCGTGCATGTTTAGCGGTAGCCTTCGCGTAAATTATTATGTCGTGTTATGTAGATTGCAGATAATGTTGTAACGTGAGTTTTCTGCAGTTATGAAAGATCTAAGTTTGAAATTATAAAACGAAAAAATTGCAAGTCTGTACAAGTTTATCACTTGTTTTGCACTTTTGGACGTTTCCTTCATATTACCCGAATTATGCAAGATGTTTCTCTGTTTTTATATCCCTATTTTTTATTTAAACAATTTCAAGCTGAGTTGTAGGTTTTTTCCCCATAACACTGAGGGAAAAAAGTGCCATGTTTAGTATATACATTTTTCTAACCGAAAAAAGGCTGTGAAATTAAATTTTTTGTAAAACTTTAAAGTAACTTTGTAAAAATAAGTGCAATTTTTATGAGGGTTTAAAGAATCCCAGGTGGTCTGTGACTACTTAGATAGAATTAGATTTTATTTATTTATTTATTTATTGTGAAATTGAATATTACATTTTAAAAATAACTCGATAAAATAAAGACGATTACATTAAATTATGCTTACCAGATCACTATCAACAACACTGCTTTTTATGTAGACTATTCATGCGAGAATGTACACAAAGTGCTGATGTGTTAAACTATGCTTCTTACTGACTTAATAAAAGTTAGACCAAAAAAGTGTTAGCTGAAATGTAAAAATACAAATAGACATCACTTACATTCGATTACTTGACTCAGTTATCATTAAAAATAAAATTTCTAAAGTAAAAATAAATAAAATTGAGTTTTTTTAAGTGTGAGTATGCCTTCAAGTATGCCAACTCAGGTCTCCCAGATTGTATATTTTATGTATACATTATAGTTTCAGTTTAGAATGCGTCACAGTCCAATCTTTGCGATTTGTGACTAGACTACTGTGGCCGAGAAGTGCTAAACAAATCACAATTCTGAAAACAAAATAACAAATTACAAACACAAATGTAAGTCTAAAAAACTAAATAACAATTCAGAAAGCACTACAACAATTCAGAAAACATTATAACAAGTCAGAAAACACAATGACAAATCCGAAAACAAATGAACAAGTAAGAAAACACAACGACAAATCAGACAAACCGGACTAGGTAGGTATAGTTTGGGACAGCGCCATTGGTTTGGGATTACTCACCGCTGACTGGACAAAACATCTGTCAATCAACGTATACAGGAAAAACCAGCCGAAGAGCAGCAGAGTCGTGGTAGAAAGTTCGGAGATGGTATTAAAGTAGCTCAGTTTAAATGTATTGTATGAATTGCCCTTACTATGGAATAAAAA
>NW_015548226.1:644781-644998 GCF_001515605.1 Sinocyclocheilus anshuiensis | reverse complement strand
TGAAAAGGGAGGAAAAAAAAGTTCGGCAAAAGGCGGGATCGAACCCGGGTCGATCGCGTCAAAAAGCCAACAGCAAGCACTTTTCTATCTGCGCCACTGGAGCTGATGATTTGCAGCCACTTTTAACTAAATGCAAATATACACCCCGTATTTTTTATTCCAGAGTAAGGGCAATTCATACAATACATTTAAACTGAGCTACTTTAATACCATCTCC
>NW_015548226.1:621634-644611 GCF_001515605.1 Sinocyclocheilus anshuiensis | reverse complement strand
ATTTGTCGTTGTGTTTTCTGACTTGTTAATTTGTTTTCTGAATTGTGATTTGTTTTGCACTTCTCTGCCACCGTACTAGACCCAGATTCACACAGTTTCCCTAAGTTCTTACACAGAGCAGGCTTTCACACAGAGTCCTGGAGCTCCACCCTCTCCAAAGACTTTCGGAGATTCTCCAAAACCGAGTTCTACCTCACAGGCCTACAGTCTCCAAGATGTGGATCTCCCTGTCCCTGATCTCAATCCTCTTCACTGTCCATTTCACCGTGTGTGACACTCGAAGCAATGGGATATTTGAGCCATACGATCTGCTTTTTGATAATGCGGTGGAGGCGTATTATAAGCAGGACTGGCTGGCTGTGATCCTGAACATGGAAAGAGCTTTGCGGAATAAAGCAGCGCTGCGTAAAATCCAGACGCACTGCCGCTTATCCTGCGCGAATCACACCGCTTTCGGGGACCCTTTCTCAGGTGTGGGTGTCCCGATCCCAGGAACCGGGGCCGTGGAGGATTTAGCGTTTTTCCAGAGGATTCTCAAACGGGCCGATTGTGTGAATGCATGTGAAAGCGAGAAACTGGGACCACCGACACTTCATAAAGTTAGTGAGGCTATAGAGCTGGAGTTCAAGAAAAGGACGCCTTACAATTACCTGCAAGTGGCTTACTTTAAGGTAAAAAAGAGGCTTGCAAAATGCACGAAAAACTTGTTATAAAAACGCATTAAAAAAAGTAAACAGAAATGGGGACAAACCAGTGCATCTCATTAGAAGAATGCTAGTTAGAAGAAGCTTTTTGTAAACAACGAATATCTTATCAAATGCATTCTGTCAGTGCATAAATGTGCATCAGATGCATCCGAGCAGATGTGCATTTTGTACACCCCCCCCCCCCCCCCAACTCACATCACTGTGCCACGTCTTTAGGTGGAGACTTGCAGAGATTTAGATGCTACCAGAAATGCTATGAAGGGCTCTAAAATACCACAGCCTTTTAAAATGGTGGTTTAAATGAAATATACAGTCGGGTGCATCAACCTCAGACCACCAGGCCTAATGAAAAAAGGCTTAATTTCATTTTGTATTAAAAAATCATACTGTATCATATTATCAGCCTAATTTGAATGAGCTGTTGAACAGCAAAGTCATCATGAATTTCAACAGCACTACTTTAATGACAGCACCATTATATATTATGTAATATATAAATAAATAAAATATATATTTAAAAAAGTCTCTTATGCTGGCCAAGGCATTTATTTGATCGAAAATACAGTAAAGTTTAGCTATACTGTAGTAACAGTTTTGTCTCTGAAGCATAACTTGGAAAGCATGAGTGTTTTCTAACCAATATCTGAATATTTTTGGTTCTCTTTGTGCTTACAGATAAACAAGCTTGACAAGGCAGTGGCAGCAGCAAATACATTTTTCATGGCAAACCCCGACCACACAGAGATGAAACAGAATTTAGAGTACTACGGGATGATGGCTGGGGTGCAAGAGACAGATTTCAAGGACCTGGAGGAGAGACCGCACATGGTACGAGCAATGTTTATTAATCTGAATATCCCTAGATAGATAGACAGACAGACAGACAGATAGACAGATAGATAGATAGATAGATAGATTTTTTTATACAATCTTACTGCCTTATAAAATGTTTATAGAATGCTGAAATATAATTGCTGATTTTCAGGCTGAATTTTTAGAGGGCAAGATTCATTACAGTGCAGAACATTTTGCCCCAGCCATCGAGCACTTTGAGGCCGCTGTCGAAGAATATTTCACCGCTTATGAAGAATGCAGAGTTCTCTGCGAGGGATCGTTCAATTATGACGGTTACAACTACATGGAGTACAACGCCGATCTCTTCCAGTCTATGACAGGCATGTGGTATTCCGATGCTTTTGATTTTGACTTAACAACAGCGGATTCTCTTTAATCTCTTAGTTTAATTTGATTTCATTTTTAAATCTTGTGGCGTTTGATGTCTCATTTGAATTCTCTTTTTCTTGTTAGACTACATGTTTCATAAATATGGATTTTCTGATATATATATTTGCTTTAATCACAGATCATTACCTTCATGCTCTGAACTGCAAACAGAACTGCGCTGTGGATCTGGCATCCACCGCTGGAAGAGAGAAGCCTTTTGAAGATTTCCTCCCATCGCATTTTAACTACCTTCAGTTCTCATATTATAATAGTACGATTTACTCTTCATCGGCAGAATCATATTCAGTACCAGATTTCAGTGTTGTTATTGTTAACTAAAACCAAAACCAATATTGTTTTATGTCTATATAGTTTTTCGGTAACAATTCTCACTATTAACTAGTTGCTTATTAGCATGCATATTACTAGCGTATTGGCAGTTTATTAGTGCTTATAAAGCACATATTCTGCATGACCATATTCTACATCCCTAATCCTACCCAGTACCTAAATTTAACAACCTTACTAACTATTAATGAGCAGCAAATTAGAAGTTTATTGAGGCAAAAGTCATAGTTAATGGTTTGTTAATAGCAAGAATTGGACCTTAAAATAAAGTGCGACCTGTTTTTCCTTTTATTACAATTTTAGCTTGAAAAATTAGAAATTTGGCTTGGAAACTAGCTTAAATAAAATAAGTTAAAAAATGTTTTTAAATATTATTTCAGTTAACATTTATTTCATTATAAATAATGACAACTTTTTTAATGGTTTTCGTTTTAGTTAACTATAATATATGGAAGCCCATTTCCGCCATGTAAGAAAAAAAATTAATGCCTTAAAAAGTCAAAATTATGACATACTTAAGTTATAATTACGAGATAAAAAGTGGAAATTATGACTTACTAAATCGAAATTATGAGATAAAAAGTCATAATTACGAGATAAAAAGTCGAAATTATGACTTACTAAATCGAAATTATGAGATAAAAAGTCATAATTACGAGATAAAAAGTCGAAATTATGATTTACTAAGTTGAAATTATGAGATAAAAAGTCATAATTATGAGATAAAAAGTCAATTATGATTTACTAAATCGAAATTATGAGATAAAAAGTCGAAATTATGACTTAAGTCATAATTATGACTTAAAAAGTCGAAATTATGACTTTACAAGATTGTGACTTGTATAGTCATAATTTCAACTTTTTAAAGTCACAATTTCGACTTTTTTAAAATTGTAATTTCGATTTAAGTCATAATTTCGACTTTTTATCTCAAGTCATAATTTTGACTTTTTATCTCATAATTTTGACTTTTTGAGTCCTAATTTCAACTTTTTAAGTCATAATTTCGATTTTTTTCAAGTTGTAATTTCGATTTAAGCCATAATTTCGATTTAGTAAATCAAAATTTTGACTTTTTATCTCGCAATTATGACTTTTTGAGTCCTAATTTCAACTTTTTAAGTCATAATTTCGATTTTTTCAAGTTGTAATTTCGATTTAAGCCATAATTTCGATTTAGTAAATCAAAATTTTGACTTTTTATCTCGTAATTATGACTTAAGTATGTCATAATTTTGACTTTTTAAGGCATGAATTTTTTTCTTACGTGGCGGAAATGGGCTTCCATAATAATAACTGGTTTCAGTAACTAAAATAATTCTGTAATCAAATAACATTTTAGATAAAAAAGCATTAACTTAAAAGCTTAAACCTTTTATTAGAAAAAATGAAATTAGAAATCTTGACTTTGCAACTAACTAAAATAAGCCGAAGTACTAAAAGTAAAGCATTAATAACACTGAAAAATATAAAAAAAATAAGTATAAAAAGTTCATTCAAAATATTAATAATTACACTAGTTGTATATAAATAATGTTAAAATAACACTGCCAGATTTGGCATTAATCATTAATGCATTGTATGCGAGTATATATACCCTTACTGATTGCATAGTAGTTTGATACATTGGAATGTTGCTAATAAAGTTAGATTTTTGTGCATTGCAGAATGTTTTATTTACATCTGAGTTCATTTTTAAAACTTTAATCTATTTCTCTCCCAGGTGAGAAATACGAGCAGGCCATTGAGTGTGCTAAAACATACCTACTCTTCCACCCTGAGGATGCAGTCATGGCTCAGAACCTAGCATACTACTCCGCTGTTCTGGGAGAAGACAAATCCATTAACATAACAGCCAGAGAGGTGCCGTCTGCACATGCCACTGATGCACAAGCATGCTTTTGATCTTCAGCACATAGAGTAATATCAGTTATTAACAACTTCAGATTAATTTTGAACAAAACATCTTTTTTTTTTTTGTCTTGTCGCAGGTTGTTATGCAGCATATTAAGAGGTCTTTGCTGGAAAAAGAGCTTCTTTACTTTGGCTATGAGATGTTTGGTAAAACTTTTGTTGATCCAGTAAGTGTGCGTCCAGTGCTGTGCTTCTCATATTTGTGATCAATTACCATTTATAATAAAATCTTTACCTAATTCTGTTGTAGGACACATGGACCCCTGAGGACATCATGCCCAAGAAACTAAGAGACAAACAAAAGTAAGTATACCTTTGTTGTTGCATCTGATATTTTAACATTGAAGTTCAACTGACCTGACATTGGGTGGGCAGGGCAGACAAAGAAACAGCCGCGAGGATTACAGAGGAGATCAGTAACCTGATGAAGGAGATCGAGACGCTTGTGGAAGTAAAGAGTAAAGAATCATCAGACCTGGCCATGTTTGTGAAAGACGGTAAGATTTAAATTAGAATTCAACATATATGTAGGGATAGACAAGTCACATGACTTGGTCATCCAATTGGTGTTTTTCAGATATCAATCCAGCCTCTACTCCAGAAACTGCCAACAAACGTCTGTTTGATGACATAGCAATAACCTTGACATCCTCAGCCCTGAACGGTTCACAGAGGGTCGTCCTGGATGGCGTAACCACATCCGATGAGTGTCAGGAACTTCATCGCCTCTCTAGTGTATGTTTCTCATTTCATTCTATTTCCCAAAAGAGTGAACAAAAAGGTATTTTCTGCAGTCAACTAAAGATTTCTCTCTTTTATGACTTGAATCTCGCAGGCAGAAGCTATTCAAGGTGGTTTTAAAGCAACTCTCTCCCCTCATTCAGTGAGTGAGATGTTTCAGGATATTACGCTTCTCAAAGCCCTGCAGGTGAGACCTACTTTACCAAAGGGTTTTTAAAATCCTCTTGAATTCAATGAATTCATGAAACTAATATTTGCACCATGTTCTAACCAGTTAAAGCAACATGCAACACTTTGTCAGTCGTTTAATTTGTTTTTGTTGGGCTTGGTAGCTACACGACTGTTCATATTCCTTTTATGCTCACCAAGGCTGAATTTATTTGATCAAAAATACAGTAAAAACTGTAATATTGTCAAATATTTTTACAGTTTAAAATAGCTGTTTTATATTAGAATACATTTTAAAATGTAATTTATTCCTGTGATCAAAGCTGAATTTTCTGTATCATTACTTCAGGCTTCAGTGTCACATGATCCTTCAGAAATCATTCTAATATGCTGATTTGCTGCTCAAGAAACATTTCGTATTATTACCAACGTTGAAAGCAGTTGTGCTGCTTAATATTTTTGTGGAAACTGTGATACTTTTTTTCAGGATTCTTTGATGAATAGAAAGTTCAAAAGATCAGCATTTATTTGAAATTGAAATCTGTTGTAACGTCTTTTCTGTCACTTTAAATTAACTGAATGTGTCATTGCTGAATAAAAGTATTAATTACTTTTTTTTTTTTAAATCTTACTGACCCCAAACCTCTGAACAGCAGTATGTGTTTGGAAAAAAAAAAAGAAGCCAAACAAACACTTAAAAATAAAGGTTCTTTATTGGCATCTGTGGTTCCATGAAGAATATTTAACATCCATGGAGTCTTTCTGTTCTGCATAAGATTCTTTATAGTCAAAAAAGGTCCTTTAAATTTTGTTAATGTTCTTCACACTTAGAAAAAAAAGTTTGGTTTTTTTTAGAACTGTTCACTGAAAGTTTCTTTGGGTAACCAAAATTGTTCTTCTATGGCATTGCTGTGAAAACAACCTTTTGGAACCTTTATTTTTTAAAATTAATAAGAAAAAAATGATTTATGCTTGCTTGAGGTATTAGGCTAATTTAGATTTTGAAGACTTTGTATTGCACATACAAAAGTGATACTCTTTGTTCTTTGACTTTCTTACAGGTACATTGTATAATTCATCTGTTTAATTTTTTTCTCGTATCTTGTCCAGGAGGGTCTGGTTCCCTTGATGAGTGCACGATTGTTTTCTGATCTCAGTGAGAAGATTCGTAAGGTTCTGGAATCCTACTTTGGTCTGGAATCACCCCTATATATCTCCAGCTCAAACCTGATCTGCCGATCTGCCATCGGTAAACTGACTTTTCCGTCAGTCCGTATTATTTTTGCATCTTGAACACAGACCTATTTAGTTCTTAAGCAAGCATGTGTTGGTCTCTTTCATACCAGAGAAACAGGAAGAGCGCACAGACTGTCTGCTTATCTCAGAGCTCAACAGCTGTATCAAAGAGGTGTCAGCATACAGCGATCAAGGCTACAGGTTTGCTGCTTGAGGAACCAGTGAAGCATCATGGTTATTAAGTTTATAGTGTTTTCACTAATGCATTCTGTTTTGCTTTGTAGTGCCATTTTGTACCTCAATGACGACTTTGAAGGGGGAGATTTTATCTTCACTGAATCGGATGCCAAAAGCGTCTCTGTAAGATTTGTAAATGTTTCACATTATTTTTATTCAAACTAGTGAGCTGTGTAGAGGAGTAACTAAGTAAAATCAGTGACGCTATTTTCATGACTTGGAATCTTTATCTGTCATTGGGAAGTCTGATTCATTTTAGCAAATCAGTTTGTTCAAACAGTTCATTTCAATTAATCAATTAAACTAATTCAATTTCTAACTAAATAAATACTGTTGTTTATCACTGTGTTTTTGTTTCCTGTATGTAGAGTCAACTTTAATTAATCTAGTGTAAATTAACTGCAGTGTAGTTTGAAAAACTAGTTTCAAAGTAGCTTCATTTTAGACTTGGTCTGTGTCCATGTGGCAGCATGTTCTACTAATTGTGTTGTTAAAATGTGTTGTTGTGGCATGGATTTTCTAAAATGGATATCATTTCACTCTACTGTCTCTTCAGGCAGTGGTGAAGCCTCAGTGTGGTAGAGTCGTGGGATTCAGAGCTGGACCGGAGAACCTTCATGGAGTGACCGCAGTAACCAAAGGCCAGAGGTGTGCTGTAGTGCTTCGGTTCACTCTGGATCCTCATCACAATGAGAAGGCAAGTATGACTTTCAGTGCTGTTCTGTGAATGGTAAAATAAAGCGATAAAATAAGAATTACTGTAGATTTGAACTGGAAAACTAAAACTTTCTTGGGGTGTGTTGCAGTGTTGTTGTTGTTAAAGGGTTAGTTCACCCAAAAATGAAAATTAGCCCACAAATTACTCACCCTCAAGTCCTCCTAGGTGTATATGATTTTCTTCTTTCAGAAGAATCCAGTCCATACGCCTGGAGCTGCTTCCATGTAGGACTGTTGGCGCAAGCTACATATACAGTCAGAAGAAAGTCATATACACCTAGGATGACTTGAGGGTGAGTAAAGTAACTCAAACTATTAATTGAAATAAAGCTGAAAAGAAATTAAATATAAAACAAATATAAATATAATAAATATAAAACAAACTTAAACTTTAAATCTTAAATGAAAATTAGAAATGTGGCCTTTGTAACTGAAATAGAATAAGTTGAAGTACAAATATATTAAAACTAAATGAATAATACAAGCTAAATAGAAATATTAAAAACTAATAAAAATGATAAAAAAGCACATAACAAATTACTAAATCTCAAAACTAAAATTAATTCCAAATATAAAAAAATACTATTTGATTAGATTAGATTAGATTAAACTTTATTGTCATTGTGCAGAATACAAGTACAGAGCCAATGAAATGCTGTTAGCATCTAACCAGAAGTGTAAATCGCAATATGTATATAAATATAATGTAATATACAGAAATGTACCGTATGTATACACAATAAGATGTTTATGGACTGCAACGTTTGAGGTACAGAAGCAGAGACCAGAGGCCTGTTTCATAAAACAAGTTTACTAAATAAGCCAGGTTTATTTCAGTTAGTCTGACGTATTGTCAGTTGATTTGGTTCAAAATAAATCAGACTAACTGAAATAAGCCTGGCTTATTTGGTAAACTTGTTTTATGAAACAGGCCCCAGCTGTACAAGTAGTTGTAAATACAAGGTGCAAATGAAGAGGTATAAACACAGTAGATGCATTATACAGAATAAGTATAGAAATGCTAAATATTTATATATGACCACATATGTATGGTATACAATGCAAATGGCATTATGAGTAGAAATACAAAGAAATGTGCAAAAACATGAAGCATAAATTATAAAAAATTATTAAGCATAAACAAATTAGTGCTGTCAAATGATTAATCGCATCCAAAATAAAAGTTTTTGTTTACATAATATATGTGTGTGTACTGTGTATATTTATTTTTTATATATAAATACACACGCATGTATATATTTCAGAAAAAATTGTATGTTTGTATATTAAATATATTTATATATAATATATAAATTACATGAATATAAGTATATACTAGTGCTGTCAAATGATTAATCGCATCCAAAATAAAAGTTTTAGTTTACATAATATATCTATGTGTACTGTTGATTTATTATGTATATATAAATACACACATTCAGTATATATTTGGAAAATATTTACATGTATATACATTTATATATTTATATTATTATATTTTATATTATATATAAATATATTTAATGTTTAATGTTAACATGTTTAATATTTAACATGTTTTTCTGAAATATATACCTGCATGTGTTTGTATTTATACAGTATATACATAATAAATATACACACATATATTATGTAAACAAAAACTTTTATTTTGGATGCGATTAATCGTTTGACAGCACTAATAATAATATAAACATTGTAAACATGCAGTGGGGGTAGGTTATTGTCCAGCGTTTGTAGTGAATGTCTTTGATGGGGGGTAGCTGAACATTAGTGATGTGTTGGGCAGTTTTCACCACCCGCTGGAGGGCTTTCTGATCTGAGACAGTGCAGTTGCTGTACCACACTGTGATGCGGTTTGTTAGGATGCTCTCAATAGTGCAGGGGTAAAAGTTCAATGTGAGCAGACAGGTGAGCTTTCCTTATAGTCCTAAGGAAATATAGGTGCTGTTATGCCTTTTTGATGAGAGTGGAGGTGTCCAGGAAAGATCTTCAGAGATATGGACACCAAGGAACTTAAAGCTAGTCACATGTTCCACTTTGGCTCCATCAATGTAGATGAGAGGGTGTGTCATCTTTCCTAGACCACCGGTGGTCCATAATCAGCTCCTTGGTCTTCTGGGTGTTGAGTGCCAGATTGTTGTTGGCACACCACCCTACCAGATGCTGAAACTTCCCTGTAGGCTGTCTCGTCATCACCATTGATAAGGCCTACCACCGTGGTGTCATCTGCAAACTTGTTAGAGCCATGTACAGGTATGCAGTCATGGGTGAAGAGGGAGTACAGGATTGGGCTTAGCACATAGCCCTGTGGAACACCAGTGTTTAAAATGAGTTTGGAGGATTTGTGGCTGTCAAGCCTAACAGACTATGGTCTGTTAGTAAGAAAGTCCAAGGTCCAGTTGGAGAGTACGGGGGCTGATGTCAATATCAGTGAGCTTGGAGATCCGTTTGGAAGGGATAACAATATTAAAGGCAGAACTGAAATCAATGAATAGCATTCTGATATATGTGTTGCTTTTATCCAACATATTAACATATAAATAATACTAAAATAACACAGGCCTATTTTGTCCTAAGACGTAATTGTTAATAGTTCCCTCTTTGTCTAACCTTGTTGCATTGTGTTGTGTCCACAGGAGCGTTTAGAAGTTGAAGAACTTCTGAAAAAGCTTTCCAGCCCAGTTGAAGCTGATGTCCAGAAAACAGAAATGGACAGTAACACGAAACCCTCTGAACATGAAGGAACAATTTCTGCTAAAACAACAGAAAAAGAAACCGTAAAGACAAGCACATCTACAGAACAACCCAGCCAAGCTACTGGGGATAACAAAACTAACAGCAAAGTGGTGAAGAAAAGTGAAAAACCAAAAGCCAAAGCATCTAAAAAGAAAACAAAAACCCAAACAAAAGCTAAAGCAGACAAAACAAAAAGCAAAGTGTCAGACAAAACAAAAACCACTACAGCAGAGAAAAAGACATCAAAAACAGCTAATAAGACAAAACCTGTAACGTCAGATGAAAAGAAGAAAACTGGCAAAGCAACTGTTAAAAATACTGCAAAGCCAAAGAGCACAGAACCTAAAGACTCTACAGCTGAAAACCACAAGGATGAGTTATGAGCCTCATGCAGAAAAGATTCTGTGTTTGATTCTGAGTTTTTCTTTTGTTTTTTAATCATTGATAGAGGAATACTGATGGGTTTGTGCTTTTGTACATTTTTTTAAAGACTCATGAATTCGAAACCATATCACAGGAGTGCAGACTTGACAATCAAGTTTACTGTTGTATTTTCTGTTTTACCTGAATTATAATTAAATATTTTCTCGTCTCAGGAACCAAAATACAGCAGTAACATTTCATACTCCTTGAAAGACTATGGCAGCTTTCAGAGATTACATTTGCCACTTTTCATTCCCACAATAGTTACTGAATAAATGCAACATCTTTTTAAATTATAACAGTGCAGTACATTTTTATTGAGTGGTTCAAAATTCACAGGCACGATGCTGAGATGTTGTGGGATGCCATGGTGTTCAAAAGGTTCCTAGGATATTGCTCTTGTCCCTTCTTAAATGTAATTCTTTGTTTTTTCCCCCACCCATTTATTCATCTGCCAGGCAAAAACAATGTAAGACAAGAACTAAAAACACTCCTGTTGTCAGCAAACCACATTGATGTATCATTCATGTCCAAAGCACAAGTAGAGCAGCAAAAACCACTAGCATTTTTTTTCCCCAAAAACAACAATTGTTGGCTTACTCATCCATAAATTCTGTTTTCTACATAGAATATTAAAGTGATTTATCAAACTCAAGTTGAGTTCATCAATATGCACTACCGTAACACTGCACGAGGTGGCAGCATGGAGCTGAGCGTATGTTTCATGTGCTTTCTGAAATGACTCTCCAAGTAGCCTACATTGTTCACAGCAACACAAGCTATAGTTGTTTGAGGCATTCTTATATAAAATAGTCATTCTGAAATGGCACAATGGCTATTTCACAATGGTTATTTCTTTCATCTTTTCCTCTATTTTAAGTATTTTGTTTGTTCTTCTTCATGTCTGGTCCACCCAGTGCAATTTTCTGGACAACTGCATTGCCAATTATATTCAAGGCAGTCTTTAGGAAACCTACAATTACTCCTTAAAGAGTCTTCTCTTCCTTCTGCTTGACAAAGTCATTTACTGCTGCAAATAGATTATTCTGAGTCCTTTTATTCATTGGCTGGGGGAAAAAAAATCTTGGAAGGACATCAGAGTCACTACAGTAATCATGCTGTGGATTTTTCTCTTATTCAAACAACATCAGGCTAGCTATTTAACTGCATAATTATCATATATCATTAAACAAGCCATACATCAAAAAGGCAACTTTTTGTATCTAACAAAGTCTAAATTAAAAACATTACTACTGTAATGTTATATTGAATCCTGCTGCAAGAGATTTGACAAAAATAACCATCAAGATCACTTTAATCAGCTAGCGAATAGCGATATTAGTGATACAGTATTGAATAAAATAATGAAAACTAGGTTGTTATGGCAATAAATAAATAAATATGAATCCAGTGAGTCCATCATCAAAGTCTGGTAGTTTTGAGGTTATCCATGAGGTACTGTTCAAAGCCGACAAAATTACCTTTTAGCATTTTAAATTGACAACCTTTCTCTTTGGGGAAAACATTCAAAATATTGATGAGCTTGACTCATTTCCAAGTATTTGCCTAGAAAAATGCTTTCTAGAATGAGTATCAAATCACGTTAAACTAATGGTGACTAAACTTTCTAGGATATTTTGCACTTGTTTTTTTGCACATATAGCAATGTCTGTTTTACATACTTAGCATTACCATGCTAACCAGTAAATAATATCCACATTTTGTGGTAAGGAATTGGCTAGCAAACCAAACCCCATTGTTTTGGTGGTTTACTCATAATCTTTTGAGGAAATTATAAGCTTTAACACCATGTTCTCTGTGTTATTTGTGGACATCTTGTCATTTGCATCTAAAGTGTTTATATAACGCACAATGCATGACGTTTTACAGCATAAGAGCAACTGTTTCAATTCATTCTGATGTGTTTTGCTCTTACTTATTAGGCCACAGCTTGCAAAGAGGCATTGAATAGTCCACCTGGAGCGTGCTGGCAGTTGAATAGTGGAGGTGAACGTGAAAGGTGACCCGTGGCAGCTGCAATGAGACCCCTCATGTGTCTTTACCTCCCCTTGTTAGCGGCACAAACAGTTCCTCTTGTGTACCTCCCACTGCTGAGGAGTGGGCAGAACTAGCCATGAGCAGAATGCCAGGGACTGATGGGGACAATGACTCTTATAGTCAAAACGTTGCTCAATAGGCCTCGTTACACTGCGGGTGGAAAGAATATTTAAGCACAGTATCAATTACTCCTTGAGTTTTTATATTCTAACATTAACCAAGGGTGTTTCTTTGTAAATACACGGTAAAAATATATATACATATTTTGCTGCGATTAGTTATCACAGCTTAAAATTCAACATTAGAATAAAAAATAACGAGTTGTTTCAGCTTAAAAATGTAAGTGTTTGTGTTACACTTAAAATTATGTTTAGTTACCTTTAGTTTAATTAGTTATTTAAGTTATCTCAAATTCTAAGTTGTAACTAATTGCAGCAGCATTTTTTGCAGAGTAATTTAGAAATTTTGGAATTTGTGAGTAAAAATGGTTTCAACCCCCGCCCAAATATGATATTTAGGCAAAATAAAAAAAAAATCTATTTTTCTTATCACATCTTCATTCTGTTCAAATGTTTACACCTCCAGGCTCTTAATGCATTGTTTTTCCTTCTGGAGCACCAGTGAGCGTTTGTAATAGTTGTGTATGAGTTGTGTATGGATCTCAAAATCATACAGTCATTTTTGGAAAGAGTTCTAATGCGCATAAGATGCTGGAAAACAAAATAATTTGTGTGACCTGAAGGGTTTTTCTGAGGAACCTCTTCAGCACACCTGTAAATGTATCTGTAAATATGTTTATTCTGTTGCAGCCTATACGTGTCTTTAATTTTATTATTATGCATCTTGCTGTTGTATATGTGTCACTGGAAGCTGGATGCAATGTATGCACACGAAATATACACTATTTATTATGCTTTAAGGAAAGAAACTAAAAAGCAAAATACCACTTCAGTTCACCATTGTCAGGGTTCTTCAAGGTGGTCTTGATGGTAGGTTTGTTGTCAGCGACTAAAGACACCAGAGGAAGCCCTGAAAGTGGCAGAAAGCCATTAGCAATGACCGCACACTTCAGACTTCATGCATACATGTTATGAAACATATCTTATTTTACATACTTTATGAGTTGACATGGTTGCGATTGCTGGTGTTTGTTTGATGTTTGTCCACTTGTATCCATTGTCTTTTGTTTGAGCTGATGAGATGTAAAACAAATGCAAAATAATTCAGACTTCCATGTTAATGGCTTTGGAAGCACTTTCTGTAGTGTTGCATGTTTTCTTTTGTCATCTGCACACCCCACACGTGTCCATCTGACCCCTTACATGAGGACACTGACTTGTGTGCATAAGGGCCGGGGTTAATTAGCATCGCTGCTGGTCAGTTCAAACTGTGACGCACATCACTTTCCACTGAAATGCATGATTTATTTATGTAGAGATGTTCACGAAGAAACTATTACATGAAGTTTGTTTGCATTCTGACATGTTTGATGGCTACCCGAGCGCATTTACAGTCCTTTTCTCGGGCGTGTGTCTCCGCTGTATGCCGTCTTTGTGTGGGGCTGCCCGCCGTGTCATACAAAATCTGGGAGACACAGACCACATTGTCTGCTTCAGGGATTGTGGTGTATGTGGCTGGCTATTGTTCGGGCAGAAAAGAAAAGAAAAGCAAAGCCTTAACACTGTGACTGGCATACAATACAGTATTACATATATGCCTTTTCACTCAGAAGTAATCCATGGTCCGTACCAAGCGGTGTGATACATGCTCTGTTGTGTTCATACAAGATCTTTTGTCTTACTCCATTATCAGACTTTTATAATGGCAATCGCCCCTGTGCCTTACGGGACACAGAGGGCCAAATCCACTAAACAGCCTGTTTCTTATTCACTAACAGGGATATGTGGGACTACATATTTTAAGCATCAATTAGTCGTTGGGTTGCCTGAACAATCTGGGCTGCATTTCCCAAAAGCATTGTGAGCCTAAATTGATCGTAGCTCCATTGGTGACAATGGAGCTACGATCAACTTAGGCTCACGATGCTTTTGGGAAATGCAGCTCTGGTCTTTAGGAAAATGTGCATAATTAGGCTGGTAGGACTGGAGGTGTTTTTTTTTTTTTTTAGCTTTTACGAAGGTTAATAATTGTTTTTGTTTATTTAATAAGTTATTTATTTCAGTTGCCAAGGCTTCTCAGTTTCATTTAGCCTAGTTTAAATTTATTTACTAAAATAACTAAACCTGAAATAAAAATGTTTAAAATATTTAGACATATTTAATAATAATAAATTGACAAAACACAACAAATTTACTAAAACTTGAAATAAACTTAAAATGAAAACAGAGAATATAAAAAATAAAACTACTTTAAAACAATAGTATCTCTATGACACCAAGTGCTAACTGATCAGAAATAGCATTTAAATTAAATATATTTTTTTTTACATAAATTAGACTTGTTAATGATTGCACCTTACACACAAAAGTCAGTTTTGTTTTCACATCCTATTTGCTTATACACAATATGAATCAGATGCAAAGAGCACATGCAAATAAACATATTTGATTTCAACGGGCAATAATTTCAGATTCAGTGAAATCACAAGGACCTCCTGTCAATAAAAAAGGTTATTAGTTCAGTGCTGGCGTCTTACATTTTTACAGTAAGGTGAGATATAGGGCACTGCTGTAAATGTCAAAACTAGGTCTCGTGATACGGTAATCTGCTGAGAACTGCTCCTTCCTGTAAAGACAGGAGTAAAAGTGAAAGAAACACGACCAATTCCGAGAAGTCAATGATATGCCCTTTGAAAGAAGTTTCAGTTGAGGCTAAATATGCACCGTTCCTCTTGTGTTCTCTCTGTCCACTGAAGAAACGTTAGATGAAAGTGAGGAGGTTGAAAGTATCCATTAGTGGTTTCCACAGAGACAGCCTCAGCACGTCTCTCACAGGGCATGATTTAGCCGGACGCAGCAGGATGCGTCCTGACGAAATTAATTCCAACTCTATGGCTTGAAAAGGTGGCTGAAAAACAGCAGGCTAACAGGACCTGACATGGAATCAGCCAAAGTTTCCATGAGGCTAGAGCAACAGGACAAATGTTAGACATGAATTTGATTCTTTTCATGATAATCACAACACTTTCCTAATATTTCTGTCAATGTTAATCAATTGCAAGTGAATCTAAACACATTGGCAAGCTTTAAGGAGTTATTTGAGCCAATTCTAACTTTCTCAGATCTTTAACCATATCCTGCTTGACGGTTAAATTTCAGGGAGTTGCTTATATTCATGCAATGAAATAAAACAATTCAAGTTCTGAAAATAAAGCCATCTGAGTAAATAAATGTTGACAGTGTCCATTCATATCAAACTACACGTTCTTCCTCACAATCTGTAGGTTTTCTTTATCAGACTAAGAGTCCAATTAAACACAGAAAGACTGACATTTTAAGGTCAATTTGTAAACTAGACGCAGTTCATGAATCTGACTAGATAAGCTGTTGGCTATTATTGGCATTAATTCAATTCTATATGAATATGAATGTGAATGTGCAATATAGATATAGGATATTTTAAACCTATATTGCTATGTGCTTTTGTTTTTTTAATTGTATAAACTGCACAAACACTAATGTTGTAGTAATGTTGTGGAAAAGTAAAACAATGCTTTATATCATTATAAACTACTGCAAAAAGACAAATAACATAGTATGTAACTCAGTACCTGCCACAGAAAATATGAATAATAATAAAAAATTACTACAGTACATCCAATATTTTCCTTAACAGACCAGTTCCAATAATTGCTTTCCTTTTTACAATTTTTATTGTAATCTTGACAAATTTCTCACTGTAACTCACGGTTTCTCACAAACCATTTAATTGGCAAGTAAAAAAAAACAATTTGCACATCCACAATGTAGCAGCATTTAATGGCTTTTGTGATCTTCACACCGAGAAAAAAGAGAAAAAGTTAAATAAACTTCTTTATGTTGACATCAAGAGAAAATCAAGATCGTAAACACAACTGTTATGTAGTAAACACAAGAAAATTAAGTTAAGTTCACTACAAAACAAGTAAAAAAAGGCCTATAGGTCTTCTGTAAAATACAGTGTTAACAATAGCTGAAATAGTCATCTGCAAAAGCCCTAAACCCTGACAGCTCACGTCCACTAGAGTCATAAATACACATAAAAGTATTCTCATTTCTTTAACCAAGTTACTTAAAAGCTTAACCAAATCTTGTCTAAATGGAGACAGAGGGTGGTATTGTTGGTATATTTTGATGGATGCCGGAATGATGACTTCAGTGGTTACTGCAATGAACTGTCGTCTTATTTCCCCTAAGACTTGGATCATTCTGGTGCTGGGCTGGGACAGGCTCCAAGTCAGCGCGATTGTGCTTGGGGGAACCATGAAGCTCATCCTTACTGGCTGGAGGAGGGAATGACTTGACTTCACACGGTAGGAGGTGCAGGTCTATGACAAGAAGTGATCTGTGATAAGAGGTAGAGAAGAACTTCATGGTGTCTTTGAGACTGCATTCGGAAATTGGCTGAAAATTAATTTGCAGAACGGACATTTAGGTAAAGCAAAAAAGTACCACTTCAGTTACCTCCGATTTTCAATGCAAAACAAAGGTTGTAAAAGGGGGTTTTCGCAGAGATGCCATAGAGGAATGCCATTTTGATTCCCCAAAGAGCAGTTCTTACAGAAGAAGAACCATTTATTCTTAATGTGAAGAACATTTCCATTTATAAAGAACCTTTTGTACAATTGAAAGGTTCCATGGATGTTAAAGTTTCTTAACTCTTTCCCCGCCAGCATTTAAAAAAAAAAAGTTGCTAGCCACTGCCAACATTTTTGATAATTTTCACAAAATTTTCATGGCCCCCAGATTATTTTGTTGTATGAATATCTGAACATGCAATATGTCAAAAGCAGTGGTGTTGTGAAATGAGAAGGCAAATTTCTCGAAGTTTTTTTTTTAATCAAATGTAAATATATATTTTTACATTGACAATGTAATCAATATTCTACTTATTAAATTCAAATATGAATCTCATCATGTTAGTGTTTTTAAGCATTTTACATTTATTCTAAAATAACTCAAGGCAGTAACAGTTTAAACAATATATTTTATTTGTGAACTTATGTTCAGCTATTCTTTTTAATAGTTGACTTTTAACTATTTTGAATTTTTCGGATCATCAGACATCCAAGCTCGGTAAATATTGGTCACAGACATATGCCAAACTGATTACTCACTAAAAACTCCCACAGATCATGTTTTCATGCCATTTTAAGTCTTATTTTGACGCGACAAAGTGGTTATATCTAAGTGTGTGAGTTGTTCACTTACTTTTTTATTAGTCTTCCCTTTAACAACATTATATTGTTCATTCAGACTGTTCATAACCAGTCATATCCAATCATATTGCGATGGAGGCATTGCCTCCTCTCACGTGACTTTCCCCCATTCATTCTCAATTACCCCCCACCAAACCCACCGCACACTTTAGGAGGTCTGTTAAAACTCAGTGGGCTCAGGGGAGGTGAAAGAGACGCCGAATCCTGCTGTAACTTTACTTTACTGTTGGACAATGTTTCTTTAGAAAAACAAGCGATTTATACACTTTTTAATGTTATATTTTGTAATGCTGTTGTTGTTCTTTTTGAGAAGGCATTGCCTCCTCAGAGGAAACACCCCTGATCAAAAGAAAGTATGTTTCATGAAAAGACCAACATTTTGAACAAAAAGCTGAGAAAATCACATTGTTGTAAAAGACTACATCTGGTTTAGATTTAGAATGATGATAAAAAACCAGTTCCTGGATCATCATTTCATTTTGTAACGTTAGGCAGTTTTGATGTTTTGATGATGTAGTTGAATGTTTGTTAATCGCGTTATTTTACATATTCATCTACAGTACTTACATATGTGATCACTTTTTTCTGCTTCTGCTATAACAGTGAAAACACGGAAAGCTGGGAAATTCCCACAATGGCAGGGAAAGAGTTCATGGAACCATTACGAGTGCGTAGGGCAGAATTAGCAATTTCTTGTGGGTCGTCTTTGCTGGTTGCAGATCTGTCAAATAAAGATGTTGAGTTGTCATGGATGCAACAGGCCACAGCAAGGTCTAGCATCACTTGTCCTGATTTAGAGGCAGAAATGAAATTTTGCCGTCGCATTAGATATTGCTTGGACAGTATTCTGGTTTTCTCTGGGCGGCAGAATGCCCTTATACTCTCTGAGGTCACTAAAGACCTGTGGGCCGCCGCATAATGGTGGATTAGCCCAACACATTCCCCTTATAATCCCCATTTTCAAGCCCCTGCGTCCAACTCAGCTGCTCTGCCCCAGGGCTTGGACCCCTTTGAGGGTATGTTGATGTTGGCTATTCTCTTCCTCCCTCCAGCCCAGGTGGAAACTCTCGAGCAGAACTTTCTATAGGCACCACTCCAGCCTGATGTTTTTCTGTCGGTCAGGTGGAAGAGGCAATTCAGGGGCCGTTGGCAACAAAGAGCCCATCCGGACCTAGATAAGTGCATAGCCAAATAAGAGGGACCCCCGTTGTTCTTGTTCCTTTCTAGACGTTGTTGCCGTTGAGTGCACTCTGATGTCCTGAGAAGCACGCTCAACACGAACCCTCCAAATGTACATTATGGAAGGGGGGTGAAAAAAAAGATCCCGCTGTTCGAGTGGGATGAATGCAAGAGGCTTCCCTTAGCTGTATGTGTACAATAAAGGCAAAAGAAGGAAGAGTGGGTGACAACAATGGAAAAAGCAATTATGGGAATGGTAATGGGCTCGGGCCACAAAAGTCTGTCCTTTCCCATGTCGGAGCGCATGGCACAGGTCCCCGTCCTCTGGGAGGTCTCCTCCATGCATTGGGAACACTCGGGTCTCGTTAGCTGGAATATGACTTGGTATGTTTGATCATGTCAGCTGATTTTTAAGCTCAGCTTAAGGGCCTGGAAAAAGAGGAGTGGAAAAACGGACAGGATCTGACCACCTTCCTTAATGCAAGGATGGATTAGGTGCTCAGCGTACAGCAACAGCAAATCTGGAATGGGGTCATACAGCCACATATGGGTTTCAGAACGATTGATGAGAAAAGGCATTGTCACATGAGATGGCCTCTTTGATCATGTTTGAAACTTTCTTTCCTCTTTTCAATAACACTGTTAAAACTTCATTGACAATTGTTTCCAGTCCAGCAGTTTCCATTTACCCATTGTTTCCCCCTCTTTTGATTTTGGCCAATTTTACTACCTTTAATCAAACTGACAACTTCAGATATCTACGGACTGGCTGGACAGCTTGCCTTATGGAATAAGAAATACTCTCAGTACCACTTTTGTCTATATACTGACAGCTCAATGCCAAAATGTATTTTTTCAGCTCAACACATTTACGACGCCTGGTATACTGTGTTCGTCTTTGTGCAATATTAAATTAGATTTTCAAATTAGATTGCATCGCAACATTCCCACCCTTCTAACCACATGAACATAACAGCGGCCGAGTACACTTTACAATTTGATAATGCCCTAATTTGTTTATTTCATCAATCTCATTAACCAGTTTCCTGTGTAGAACACACTGAGTCATGTGATTTACAGACTGTTTGTACAAAATGAAACAACCTTTCTGTTATATTCAATATATTTCGTGTCTTTTTTTAGCTTGAATAGCTTACAATTTTGCTACTTTTGCCCAAATTTTTTAACAGTCTTGAGCCATTGACACTTTTCGAGTTTTTTAGATTGAGACTGTGGTTCCATCTAGTTGGAGGATATCAAACATATTGGAACTTTTAAGCTGATTTTAGAACACATTGTTTGTTGTCATGCATCTACTAGCAATGAAACGTATGTTTCTGTGCAAGTTTGCTGTATTCAGAATGACTTAATTCTCAGTCGTTTAGTGTATTATATCTAATTTTTCTCTGTAACCATTTACAAAAGTCTATGCCTAGGGTTTTAAGATCTGTTCATATTTTGTATTCCAGCTTTTACTGTTAAAAATTTGTTCCGGGACACATTTAAAAACACATCATAGAAACAATCATATGTATTGCATTACACTCTGAATACACTTTTACAGTCCTAGTGGGTGTTCAAATCAAATTTACCCCAGTCACAAAGCATGTTGGGTAACGTCTTGGTTACATGTAACCCTCGTTCCCTGAAGGAGGGAACGGAGATGTCACGTCGGTGACTGACGAATTGGGAATCTCGCCCAGACCAATCCACTTCGAGTGTAACTAAACGAGCCAATGGACAGTGGCATGCGGAATTCGCATCTGGCTGCCACACCCCGCAGCGCTGGTATAAGAGGCAGCAGCTGCACCACATTCATTCATCTTTTCGCTGAGGAGCCGAGCCGGTGACCTGGCAGCTCAGCGGTGATACAGCAACTGTGGGACGTGACGTCTCCATTCGGGGAACGAGGGTTACACATGTAACCGAGGCGTGATCGGTGATCGACGAATTGGGAATCCCTACCAACGCGCCACAGGTGCTGCCCCCTTCAGTGCCCTGTATAGGCCTCCCGACCTTCCTATAAGGCAGACGATAGGACCGGGCTCTACACAGAGAAGGTCGACTACTGCTGTTCCTCGAGCAACCCAAACAGTAGGTTAACACTGGGAAAGCGTGCCCTTCCTACTTGAAAGAGGCATGCTGCGGAGTCACCTCCTCCCAGAAGGTGCTGAGTGACATTTACTCATGTGGAGTAACCCAAAATGGTCCTATTGCACATGAAAGTTTCTGAGATGGCTCAGGCTGCATCATCTAGAGATGGCAGAGCGTAGCCTACCAGGGGAAACACAGCCGTTGAGTGACATTTACTCATGTGGCATGTGGTAACCCAAAAGGGTCCTATTGCACATGGAAGTCTCTGAGATGGCTCAGGCTGCAGGCTTCTAGAGAAGGCAGAGCGTAGCCTGCCAGGGGAAACATAGCCCTAGTAACCGTACTGTGGAAATACACATATGGGATCCCAACAGGGCCATTCATATGGGCAATAGCCTCACACCAGGTTTCAGGAATTCATTGGATGAAAGGCCTGGCGCCGGACGCTCTGCCACGTCCGGCCGCCGGAGTGCTGGAGGACTCGACAGGATTTGCCTGGTTAGGGAACTCTCTGGAGAACTAGCCGTTATGGACACCGCAAGCCGACTCTGAAACGGACCTCTCACCCGTTTGAGGTGAGAACACAGGAGGAAACCAGTTCGACACCTAGTGAACGTGTTGGGAGTCACCCAGCCCACAGCTCTACAAATATCTGCTAGTGAGGCACCACGAGCCAGCGCCCAGGACGATGCGACATCCCTAGTGGAGTGAGCATGCAGCCTGAGCGGGCAGGGCACACCTTGTGCCTCATAGGCCAAGGTGCTGGCATCCACTATCCAGTGGGCCATCCTCTGCTTGGAGACAGCTTTCCCCTTCTGCTGTCCTCCGTAACAGACAAAGAGCTGCTCTGAGGTCCTAAAGCTCTGAGTTCTATCCACGTACTGTCGCAGTGCGCGTACAGGACAGAGCAAAGCTAGGGATGGGTCTGCCTCCTCCAGGGGCAGCGCTTGCAGGTTCACCACCTGGTCCCTGAAGGGAGTGGTAGGAGCCTTGGGCACGTAGCCAGGCCGGGGTCTCAGTGTTGCACTGGATTCAGCCGGCCCAAACTCAAGGCATGATTCGTCGAACGAAAATGCCTGCAGGTCCCCCAACCTCATGATCGAGGCCAATGCAGTCAGGAGTAGGGTTTTCATGGAGAGAAACTTCAACTCGACTGACTCCAAAGACTCAAAGGGAGCAGTTTGTAGGGCTCTTAGCACAATGCTAAATCCCAAGAGAGTAAAGAGGGGGGCCTAGGAGGATTTAACCTTCTGGCCCCCCTAAGGAACCTGACGACCAGGTCGTGCTACCCCACCGACCTCCCCTCTATGGGGTCGTGGTGTGCGGAGATAGCAGCCACGTAAGCCTTAAAGGTGTGGATTTTCACTGGTATTGGTACCGAATACTGAAATGTTGGTACCGTGACAACACTAGAGCAGTTTGTAGTGCTCTTAGCACTAATGCTAAATCCCAAGAGGGTAAGGAGGGGGTCCTAGGAGGATTTAACCTTTTGGCCCCCCTAAGGAACCTGACGACCAGGTCGTGCTTCCCCACCGACCTCCCCTCTATGGGGTCGTGGTGTGCGGAGATAGCAGCAACGTAAACCTTAAGGGTGGAGGGGGACAGCCCTCGCTCCAACCCAAGCTGCAAGAAGGAAATCACGCCTCTGATTGAATATCTCCGGGGGTCCTCCTATTGAGAGGAACACCATTCGACGAACAGGTTTCACTTCAGCATATAGGCCCGTCTTGTGGACGGAGCTCGTGCTGAAGCGATAGTGAGAGCTACCTCCTGGGGTAGGTCACCTAGAACCTCCGCGTCCCATCCAGGGACCAC
>NW_015548226.1:613061-621566 GCF_001515605.1 Sinocyclocheilus anshuiensis | reverse complement strand
TGCGTCGACCAAAAATACCTGCAGGTCCCCCACCCTCTTAATCAAGGCCAATACAGTCAGGAGTAGGGTTTTCATGGAGAGAAACTTCAACTCGACTGACTCCAAAGGCTCGAATGGAGCAGTTTTTTAGGGCTCTTAGCACCAATGCTAAATCCCAAGGGGGTAAGGAGGGGGGCCTAGGAGGATTTAACCTTTTGGCCCCCCTAAGGAACCTGACGACCAGGTCGTGCTTCCCCACCGACCTCCCCTCTATGGGGTCGTGGTGTGCAGGGATAGCAGCAATGTAAACCTTAAGGGTGGAGGGGGACAGCCTACGCTCCAGCCTACGTTCCAGCCTACGTTCCAGCCCTTGCTGCAAGAAGGAAAGCACGGCTCTGATTGAACATTTCCGGGGGTCCTCTCGGTGAGAGGAACACCATTCGACGAACAGGTTGCACTTCAAAGCATAGGCCCGTCTCGTGGACAGTGCTTGTGCTGAAGCAATAGAGAGTGCTACCTCCTGGGGTAGGTAACCTAGAACCTGTGGTTCCATCCAGGAACCACACATGGAGTTCCCACAGGTCCGGACGCGGGTGCCAGAGGGTGCCCCATCTCTGAGAAAGCAGATACTTCTTCAGAGGAATCGGCCAGGAGGGGGGGTGTCGCGAGGAGCATGAGTTCCAGGTCCTGTTGGGCCAATATGGAGCCACTAACAAGACCTGCTCCTCGTCCTCCCTGATCTTGCACAGCATCTGTGCGTGTAGACTCACTGGGGGGGAACACATATTTGCACAGGCCCCGGGACCAGCTGTGTGCCAGTGCATCCGCACCGAGTGTTGCCTCGGTTAGGGAGTAGAACCACTGGTAGTAGGTGGTTTCTGGAGATGCAAACAGGTTTACCCGAGCAACTCCGAACCATCTCCAGATCAGCTGAACCACCTGGATGGGGAGTCTTCACTCCCCTGGAAGTGCTGCTCGAGACAGCTCTTCGGCTGCCCGGTTGAACACTCCTGGGATGTGGATGGCACGAAGGGACCTCAGATGCTTCTGACTCCAGAGGAGGAGGTGGCGGGCAAGTTGCGACATGCGACGGGAGCATAAACCGCCTTGCCGGTTGATATACGCAACGGTCGCAGTATTATCCATGCGGACCAGTACGTCCCTACCATGAAGGCACACTCTGAGGCGGCTCAGGGCAAGGCGCACTGCCAGCAACTCGAGGCAATTGATATGCCAACACAGTTGGGGACCCGTCCACACCCCTGACACTGTGTGCCCGTTGTACGTGGCTCACCAGCCGGTGGCCGAGGCATCTGTGAAAACCACTGCATGCCTGGATACCTGTTCCAGGGACACTCCTGCCCGAAGGAACGAAGGATCCGACCACAGGCTGAAGATTCTGCGACAGGCCGGTGTAATCTGAACCCGGTGAGTGCCGCGTAGCCATGCCCACCTCGGGACACGGCCATGGAGCCAGTGCTGAAGCGGTCTCATATGGAGCAGACCGAGTGGAACTACCACAGCAGCTGCAGCTATGTGCCCCAGGGGCCTCTGAAACAATTTCAGTGGGACCGCCATCCTGCCTGATAAAGTCTTGAGGCAGTTCAGCACCGACTGAGCATGTTTCTGGGTAAGGCGTGCTGTCTGGTTGACCGAATCCAGCTCCATTCCGAGAAAAGAGATCCTCTATGTTGGCACGAGATTGCTCTTTTCCCAGTTGACCTGAAGACCCAACTGGCTGAGGTGTCTGAGCACCACGTCCCTGTGTGCGCACAACTGATCGCAAGACTGTGCGAGTATGAGCCAGTCGTCGCCATAGTTGAGGATGCAAACACCCTGTTCCCTCAAGGGAATAAGGGCCGCCTCCGCGACTTTGGTGAAGACACGGCACGACAGGGACAGCCCGAAGGGCAGGACCTTGTACTGATATGCCCAACCCTCGAAGGTGAAATGCAGGAATGGCCTGTGTCGCGGGAGGAACGAGACATGAAAGTACTTGTCCTTCAGGTCGATCACTGCAAACCAGTCTTGGGGACGGATTCACTCGAAAATGCATTTCTGTGTCAACATTTTGAACGGCAGCTTGTGAAACGCACGATTCAAAACTCGCAGGTCCAAGATTGGTTGTAACCCACCGCTCTTCTTGGGCACAATGAAGTAAGGGCCGTAAAACCCTGTCCTCATATCGGCTGGAGGGACCGGCTCTATCGCGTCCTTCGCCAGCAGGACTGCGATTTCCGCACGCAAGACAGGGGCATCGACCGCTTTTACTGATGTGAACCGGATGCCCCTGAACTTGGGGGGGACGCCGGGCAAATTGAATCGTGTAGCCGAGTCTGATGGTCTGCAGGAGCCACTGAGACGGACTGGGGAGCGCCAACCAGGCTCCGAGAGACCATGCCAGTGGAACCAACGGAGCCACCGACGTACCCGCGGTGGGGCAGCGCAGTGGAACACAGGGACCCGGTCTGTGACGGCCATGCCTGTAACGGCAGAGGGCGGGGTCTGGGTGTGAAGTGTAACACTCACCTGATCCCTCCTTGTGAGAGGGGGAACGCAGGGCCCCAGCTTGAGGCTTGTAACAGCCTGGCATGTGATGGCATGAAGCGGGGTCTTGAGTGTCAAAGCATCTACCTGGTTCCACGAATGGGCAGAGGGAGTGGAAGCAGCAGGCTTCCTCCGGCGCATGATGTGCTTGATCACCTCAGTATGCTTCTGCGCCGCTGAGAACTGCTGGGCAAAGCTCTCGACCGTGTCGCCGAAAAGGCCAGTCTGTGATACGGGAGCATTCAGGAATTGCAGGTTATCATGCTCCTTCATATCAGCCAGACACATACAGAGATGGCGCTCCTGGACCACCAAGATGGACATCGCACCACCCAGAGACTGTGCGGTTACCTTCACCGCTCGGAGTGCGAGGTCCGTCGCAGTATGCAGTTAATGTAGAACCGCCAGGTCATGACCACCCGCGTGCAGGTCCCTCAGGGCTTTGGCCTGATGAACTTGCAATAACGCCATGGCGTGAAGGGCAGAGGCCACCTCCCCACAAGCTCTGTAAGCACTGCCAGTTAGACCTGACGAATACTTACAGGTCTGCGAGGGGAGACACGGGTCACCCTGCAGAGTGGTAGCGGCCGTGGGACACAGTTGCATGGCCACAGACCACTCCACTGAGGGAATGCCTGTGTACCCCAAAGCGGCCCCGCCATCGAGGGTGGTGAGGGAGGAGGAGCTGCACGATTTGTTTCTGGCAGTAAAAGGTGCCTTCCACGATCTCGTGAGATCCTCATGCACTTCTGGGAAGAATGGCACCGTAGGGGGGCTCTGAGAACCAGCGCGACCCCCACCGATAAACCACTCATCCAGCTTCGAAGGACCGGGACGCGGGTAGTGGATTCCACACGAGCCCGATATTCTCAGCGGCCCGGGAAAGCATAGCCGTCATCTCTGGGTCTGAGTCAGGCAACGCCACTCACCCCGAAGGGGGCAACGCAGCCGAGTTGACATCCCCGGAGAGAGAGAGCTCACCCTCCGATGCAGCGATCGACATCTGGTCGTCAGGGAGAGCACCAAAGGCTGCGGAGCGCTTGAGGGGTGAGGAACTTCCTCGGGAGAAGCCCTCACCGTGATCTTCAAATGACCTCTGACTCCACCGGGAGCAGCAACGCCCCGGGTGCCAGAGGGCCCTCTGACTCCGTCACGTTTGACGTAGCGGAGTCTTTTATGCAACTCAGAGATGGTCATGTCCCCACACAGAGAACATGCACCATCCATGAACGCTTCCTCTGCGTGCTTAATGCCCAGACACGTGAGGCAGCGATCGTGACCATCCTGAGCCGCCAGGTAATGACCACATCCAGAAACACACGGGTGATAAGACATCTTTAAAAAGACGCAATCACCCGTGTTGCTCTTTTAGGGATTGCTCTTTTAGTGCTGAAGCACACAGGGGAGCTGGTCACTGCAGTCTCCTGGTGTGGCTGTCTGCACGCCGGATTATTCCCGTGAGACCATGACACCGCTGCTGTCTGCCATAACGCCCGCACTCGCTTTCTGCAATCACTCAAAGAGAAGAGCAGTGGTGATGCACCACCGCTCGGCTCCGAGGCGAAAAGATGAATGAATGCAGTGCACCTGCTGCCTCTTATACCCGCACTGCGTGGTGTGGCAGCCAGATTCGAATTCCGCATGTTAATGTCCATTGGCTCATTTAGTTACACTCGAAGTGGATTGGTCTCTCTGGTGAGATTCCCAATTCGCCGGTCACCGACGTGACGTCGAGAGTGACTGACTGAAAGGGAACTTGAGTATCTATTGTACATTTATTTCTTCAGTTCCCACAAAGTACTAACATTTTCCAACATATTTGAAAAGTCAAAATCTGCAGGCTATTTAACTAGATGTAAAGGCTAATTTGGACACTGTACTATAGGCAGTAGCAATATAAATTCCCCGATACTGGCAATAAAGTAGCTTGGCATTTGATTGTAATATTGTACTTTGTTTGGCATTTCAACCTTCATGCAACAAATCAAACATGTCATTCTATATGCATATTGTTGCAGGAATAACACAAATCCTGTAGTCAATGTTGTTGATATATAACATAAAACAACACTCGCAATCCATCATATGTGTGGATCTCTTCTCTAACTTATTCTCTCCATTTTGTCTGAACTGCAAGTAACTTTCTTTTTACACAAGTCTGCAGTCTACAGAGGTGAAAAAAAAAAAACTTTGAATGTCTAATTGCTAATTAGCCAGCAGTGAACTTGACCAGATGGTCTTTTCACTGGTCAAAGTTTCCCAGAGAACTCCTAAGCCGCTGAAGTTTGGGCCTGTGAAGGAGGGGCACTTTCACTACAATCCACTTTAGTTTCTCCACATTTTTTTTTTGTTTCCTCTTCCTCCATCTGCATTCCTCCATACTGCTTTTTTCCTTTAGCTTAGCATGTAAATGTTGAATTATAGCTACAGTTTTCTCAATTTAAAAAATCTCAAATTACTCAACTTACTATTTGTATTATTCATACTATACCATGTTGATTGTGTCTGAATCTGAAATCAGATAGGTCTTTAGAGAAGACAAGCAACAGAACAGCACTTACCTGTCATAGTGTAGAGTGCATGAGGTCGGTATTGTACTCCATGTTGTTTTAAATGCTGTATTCGAATGCTCCAATCGTAAACAGTGAAATATTCTTCAAAAACTACCTCAATGGCTGGAGCTCTTTGAACATCTTGCCTTCAGTCTGGAAATCCGTAGAGACAGTAAATTATATTCCAGCATTACACAAATATTTTACAGAGCAAAAAAAAAAAAAAACTCAGTGTATACATGGGTATATAAGCATGCATGGCCAATAGAAAGCTTTTTGAATGGAACAACGATGGCTGAGAATGATGACGAGTCACAACTTTTTCTGTTTTAAGAGATACAGTAGTCAGCAACCAGGGCCGTCCTTAGGGGATGTGCAACTGGTGTGGTCGCACCGGGCTCCACGCTTGAGGGGGCCCCATGGTGAACCGGGACGCAATCGTGAACGGACCGAGGGGGGCCCCGCTCCCTACCTCGCACCAGGCCACGCATCAGCTAAGGACGGCCCTGTCAGCAACACATCATTTCTGTTCAGGGAAACACTGCCATCAGAATAAATTATTTATTTTCTGTGTAATTAAATCCGCAAAATAAGGCCTACTTTAAACACACGCACAACTCAATTTTTAGGCATGTTTTTTTTTTTTTTTTTAAATACCCAAATCTTCTGGAAACTTCTCTTAATTTTCTCTGCATAGAAAAATAAATGGTGGTAATTGTCCTGGAAATCAGGATTTGTTGATACATTTGTGAAATAGACCAGGATAAAGAGAGCAAAACATAAAATAAAATAATTATTTAATTATTTAATTCATTAAAATAGACAGAACTTTTCCCACAATGCCATTTGACACACATTTGACATTTCCAGTGTCTGAAAGAGATTGTTTCAATTGATACAATATGAAGGAAGTATGCGGTTCAAGTTAATTTACTCCATCAGTCTATTTATCTCCAACACTGACACCCGTGAACATTGGATCTGTTTTGTTACCCTCGGTGGGTTTTGTGCAGGCGCATACAAGCATGGTTACATGGTATTTTAATCCATGAAGAGAGATGGGCTGATGAGCTGTTTGTAAAAGGGTTTGTCTGAGCTACATAGTTCAGTGAGACCCACTCGAATGTAAACACCAACCCTTGGGTGATCGGTGCATGGGATGGGGGCTGGGATTATGAATTCATCTTTGTGCATGTGTGTGACTTGTATTGAGGGACGGGGTTGTGGATGAATGGAAAGAAGGAATGGATAGTCTTGTGGTCTCTGGAAAAAAAAGAAGGTTCATTGCTATCTAGATAATTAACCACTCTCCCTGTAATAACACCAATCCCAGGGGACCCTGAGTGCGTATTCGACCCCTGACTCCATGTCGGGATGGACCGTGGAGGCTAATCCTGTTTCGAGAGGATGCTTCAAAGAAAAACCTAATGAGACGTTTTGGAAAACACAGAACTGCCCCACCTCTTCGAGGTCAATGAAATAATGACTTGTATTTCATAAGTCCTTGTTTACAGCTCTTGTGTAATGGCCATCTACGAGTTCTTAGACGCCAGATTAATTATCTAATTTAAAATGGTCCAAAAGTTGATTGCAGTTTGAGGCCTGGAGATTTTTTTGTGATGTTTTTGTTGTTGTAGCTCTACACTTGCGAAATATGTAGGACAGTGCATTGTGTTCTTTCTCTTTCATTGATAAGGCAAGCATTACTATTGCTATTGCTCATATGTAGTGTTAGGAATCTGAAAGAAACCACTAACCTTAAGTATTAAACTTTGGGGCGTAACTCGTCCCACACCATTTATCCTATAGAGATGAAAGATACCTCAAATCACGTGACTTGCTGAGGAGAAGCATTCTGTTATATGGATCCAAGACTTAGCAGTGGACTCTTCACTTGGGCCAGTCAGTAATCTGTAAAAATCTTTTCATAATTCACATTGTTACAAAGCAGATTTACAGAAAATCATGATGCTAATGTTCATAATCTTAAAGGGATAGTTCACTCAAAAATTAAAATTCTGTCAATGATTACTCACCTTTATGTGGTTCCAAACCTGTAAGACCTTCGCTCATCTTCTGAACACAAATTAAGATATTTTTGATGAAATCTGAGAGCTTTCTGTCCCTCCATAGACAGCAACATAACTACCACATTCAAGGCCCAGAAAGGTACTAAAATAGTCCATGTGACATCAGTGGTTCAACCTTAATTTTATGAAGTTACGAGAATACTTTTTGTGCGCAAAGAAAACAAAAATAACAACTTTATTAAACAATATCTTCGCTTCCAGGTCAGTCTTCAACACAGTTGATGAGAGTAACACGACACATGCGTGTGATGCTGATGACGCAGGAGCTGGCATTCTGACGTAGAGCATCCATCTCTCTTAGTTTATCGCCTGTATGTTCTGATTCGAATACGTAAGGCTAGGCAAAAAATTGCAAGTCATCCTCTCTGTCGAAATCTTTAGACGTTTATAAAGACTGTTTTATGCACATCATGTGTTTTCCTCTTGTTGTAAACAAGGCACAGTGCATCCGGGTACTACGTCAGAATGACGACTCCTTACTCTCGTGAACACGCAGCGAAGAAAAGAAGTTGTTGAATAACAAAAAAAACTAAAATATTCTCATAGCTTCATAAAATCCCAGTTGAACCACTGATCTCACATGGACTATTTTAATGATGACCTTACTACCTTTATGGGCCTTGAACGTGTCAGTTCCGTTGCTGTCTATGCAGGGGCAGAAAGTTCTCGGATTTCATCAAAAATATGAACAAAGGTCTTACGGGTTTGGAACAACATGAGGGTGAGTAATTAATGACCGAATTTCATTTTTGGGTGAACTAACCCTTATCTTTATTTAAACCTTTATCTTTATCTTTAATTAACCCTAATCTTTATGCATTGTAGTCAAATTTTAGAAATTTAGCAATGATGAAGCAATCAAGCAGTTGAAATTTGCCATGCATTATATGTCGCCCTACACAAATATACTGTATGAGCATAAAGTTGTTTATACTTGTAAATAAAAGCTTTATAAAGAGCTTGGTGATAATATAGTTCAATTTTTAGACAAAATAAAAATCAGACAGTTGAGATTTGCTATATAGTATATATCACTGTATGTATGCACGTGAAGTTGGATATAATATATATCCAACAGTATAAATTAAGCCAGCAAATAACAAAACAATAACGCTAAAACAGTAGCCTCATGCTAATGCATCCTAACCTATGGAAGCCTGTTTGTCCTATGGAAGTTTATATCCCGCAGTTCTGATAAAAAGTCGCAATTACCTTTTTATATTTTTTATTCAGTGGCAGAAACTGGCTTCCATACTAACCTGTAATAAATCAGCAAAATTGTAGTTGGTAGTTGGGTAGCTGGAGTAACATTTGGAAGAATACTGTTGGTCTAATGA
>NW_015548226.1:579023-612974 GCF_001515605.1 Sinocyclocheilus anshuiensis | reverse complement strand
CACACACACACACATATATACACACACACACACACATACATATATATATATTTTTTTTATTAATTTTTTTTAAGTAATAGTATATGAAAATAATATGCAATTGTTGTTTTTTTTAGTGCGGAACACCTTAGCAACAGCATATCAATGCCTGGCATCATGGTGGCATTGTTGCATTGGCAAGTCTCTCACATTCTCTTCACAAAAGTAAATGAAATCAGTTTCTACTTTTGTCACTGAAAGTTCTTCACAATCTGTTCAATTGCTCCGTGATCAGACCCAAAAGGCGCCTCCATTCCATGCAGCAAGACCCGCTGTGTGTTTCCCTCGCTCGGTGATTAAACCGAGCGCGTTCCCATGGAGATCCTCTGAGCTGTCACAGGCAAACCCCTAAATCTCCACCAGAAGCAAGAGTTTTTGTGTGTGGGTGACAATTCCTTTCAAATGAGCACAGTTTAAACGCTGATTTATGCGCCTCTGTAGTGCTTCACAAGGGTCAGTGCGGGAACACATTCAAATGGGGAAAACAACTTCACCCAACAGATGCCACATTTCTGACACAGGAGCAATAACTTTAATCCACACGTGATTGTGAAGATTTGAAGACACTTGCTCACTTTGAGAATTTTACACAATTAGGGCTTTGTGGCGTATCACACATCCCACTCTTGCGGATTGACTCCACAAGTGACATCTGGGCTTAATTAGTCCCTCCTGCACTATTTTCAGTAGGCGTTTCTCTTCACTAAACCACCAATCAGAGAGTCATCATCAGCCTGGCACTCCACCCCCCAATGCATTCACTCTGTCAAGGCTTCTTTTTTTTTTGTCTGTGAAGTATTCTCCGTCCTTTTTTCCCCCCCATTCCTGCTGCTCTGCCCCCTGAGCACCATCCAGACACACTGGTGTGTGACAAGAACAGCTATGCAGACAGTAAAGCAGCACTCAACCACATCCTGACGGTATCCTGGGCAGCCCAAACGCTCTTTCCACAACCTCCAGAAGTGGGGTACCTTCAGAGAGGAGACTTGAAGGACTCAGCTTTAGACAGAATCAAGGGATGTCACAGGAAGCCTCCAAATGAGAGATACTGAATCGAACGAGAGCTACAAAGGGATACAGCGAGTGACCGAAGAGTTGGCGAGAATCAGACAGACTTTGACTGCTCATCTCGACTCGTTCGACTCATTCTGAGAGAGGTGGATTTTTTTGCACGTTTTTGAGGGAATTGCAGGTGGCTTCTTGACTGGAGAACTTCACTGAACTCAGTTTAATTCTACACTGAAACAGAAGTTTAAAAAGGACAATTATGGCCAACTCTGGGTTTCAGCTTCTGGGCTATTTTCTCGCTCTGGGTGGATGGATTGGCATCATCTCCACTACGGTGCTGCCCCAATGGAAGCAGTCCTCGTATGCAGGGGACGCCATCATTATGGCCGTGGGCTTGTACGAAGGCCTGTGGATGTCCTGTGCATCTCAGAGCACAGGCCAGGTGCAGTGCAAGATCTTTGACTCCTTGCTCTCGCTGGATGGTAAGTACTAAACAAAGAAAAGGGATGGTTCACAGTTCTACCATCATTTACTCAAACTCATGTCATTGCAAACCTGTATGAGTACATACAATTGTATTGTAATGTACAAACAAAAATATTCTTCAAAAGTGTTCCACAGAAGAAGAAAGTCAGGCATATAGGTTTAGAATGACATAGGTATGTTAAATTTTGATGAAAATAAAGGTTCCAAAAGGGGGGGTTTCACAGCGATGCCACAGAAGAATCATTTGGGTTCCCAAAAGAACCGTTCTTAAAAGAACCACTTTTTCCTAGTGTGAAGAACATTTTAATAATCTAAAGAACCTTTTCCCACTATTGTGCAATGGCGAGGTTCCATGGATTTTAAAGGTTCTTCATGAAACCATAGATGCCAATAAAGAACCTTTATTTTTAAGAATATGATACATTTGTTCAAGTTTTATGTATAATACAAATCTAAAAAAAAACTTTATATGAAATAATAATTCAATCAAGATTCTTTGGCTAGAGTAGGTTGGTGGCAAAAAAGCGCAATCAACAGAGCTGCTGTGTGCACATGGATTTAATCAACTCGTTTAATCGATCAAATTAAAATATGTGCATTTTGACATATTATAATGAAAGTCTTATGTGACACTAACCTCACTGAGGCACTGACTCTACCAGACTGTTGAAATGCAGTGGAATGCAATTACATGGCGATTAAGCAACATTTAGCGCCACTGTCATTGTCAATTTTGTGGGGACTTGTAACGTCTAATCAGAATCAGTCACTTCTCATCTATTTCTGGGACCGTACCGGGAAGAAGACGTGTCTAAAAATCAATTATAAATGGTGGCTGATGATTGCGCGTTTAAAATTATTACATTTTTTTTTTCATGACAAATAGCATCATAGCCACATCTGTTTGTGATTTGTGGTTAAATATTACAACATTGCAGGCAGTGACACAATGTAACGGTTCTGAAGAGTTACGAGACACTTTCAAAATGAAAATGAAATATAAATGTGGCATGGTTCAGAGAAAACAGTTTGCCATCTTATATTCTGCATCATTGCTTTAATAACAGCGTATTGTTTTGAAGTGATGAATGGCAGTCGTGTTGAGAAGAAAAGGCCAGTGTTTAGGCAAACACCATAGATATGTTCAGAATGCACATCCCCACACAACACACAGGTCGCCTTTATCGTTGTTTAGAGGAGATTATATGCAAACATTTGACGACAACTAAGATGACTACATTTGTTGTTACAGATTTTGTCTGACTGACTGATAAAGTAAAGATTCCAAACGGAACCAAAAAGGTTCTTACATGATGTCATTGGAGAACTTTGTTCCACAAAGAGCATCTACTGCTGCTTTAAAGAACCCGGAAACCAATTTGTCGATCAGAAGAACCAAAGTATAACGCAACATCAAAAGCTGTTTTAATCTCCAAAAAAACATTTAGTAACCTCAAGAATCCTATGAAGCCCAGAATGGTTATTTATAAGGAGAATATTCTCTGCTGAACCTAAAATTCTACAAAGAACCATTTAAAAAAATCGTATTACTTTGAAGAGCGCCATTAATCGTAGTCATCATTGCTGTAGGCTTTGTTGAATTGCCAAAGCAAACACCACAGCAATGTTGTCTAATATACAGGCATTAATGCCACTTTGCTTCATCAAGGAACAACTTTCCACATAATATCTGACAGATTTATGCAGGAAACATTCATCCAAAGAACTTTCATGACCCCGGCTGCTACTTTTTGTCTAATTACTGTTAGGTTTTGTGGAATATCATTTGGCTTTCATAGCATCTCTATCACACACATCCGCCACTCATGCACAAAGACTGCACTCAGTACTGTAATGCTGGTGGTGGAATCTATAAGCCTCGGCCCACAAAGGGTGACGGGGCCATCTGATTCCACTGTCCCCCCTCCTCCCAGCCTTAGGTCATCTGGTTGGATAGTGACTGCAATGTTCTGGCTTCTGTATGTACAGACAGCCTCCCACAAACTTGCATTGTTTGCCCCTTTTCTGCAGAAGTTCTAGTGTCTTTTCCTGAATAACTGTTATTATGTGCTGACAACTAAACACAGTATTTAGGATAAAAAAAACATCTCTATGAAGCACACTTGAGCTACGGTAATTCAAAGTTATAAAACTTTGCACTGTAAACGTGCCCAGAGAAATACTGCATGCAATGCAAACAAAAATGATAGTGTTTTGTTGTGTCAATCTAAAAATTAAAATACGAAACCTGATCAAAAAAACAAGGAACAACTGAGCTGGGATTAAAATTTTGAAATAAATAATATCTATAAATAAATATCTAAAAAATATCTATCTATCTATCTATCTATCTATCTATCTATCACACATTTTATATACTTATATACTATAAGTATGTATATACTATATATACTGTATATATATATAACATGTTTTTAACATTATATATAGCCTATATTTAAACATTCATTATTGTATGTATACATATAAAATCGTAAAATAAAAATAAATACATTAAAAGAAAACTAAATTTAAAAATCACATACAAATTTGAAACAAAAAAGTGATATATATTCTATTGCTGTCAATGGTTTTAAGGAAACACATTAACAGACTCTCAACTTTCACTGTTGGTTCGTTTAAACCTATTAGTTAAGGTTGATTTTGAAAAGTAAGCACAGCCTTTTAGAAAGTATTAACTATAATGCAAGTAGACAACCAGAAAAAAATATGATAAGAAATGGAAACTAAATTTATGCAAATTATGGCTATCTGATAATAAATTGAACTAGACTTTCAAACTTTTGGTTCTATGTTCTAAATATTATATCTGCATGGGTAAGAACAATGTTTTAGAAATCCTCGTGGAGGGCGTCAAAAATAATTATGACATCATAAATAAGTGATTTGTGTGAGGAAGGCATTGAGAGATGTTTTCAATGACGTGTGTAGCAGCCCACAAGCTCAAACAATAGACAATGGCCAAGCCTCACATGCAGCTTCTCTTGAAGCATGTTCTCTGCCATTGTACGTGCGCTTGCCTTCCTTTCGTCCGTGCCAGGCGCTGCCAACGTTGGCACTGGACAAGGGATTGTGGGAGGACCCTCCACCCTTCACCCGGAGTCTAACTACCCTCATTCAAACATGACCTTGAGATCACGGTGTTACTCCACGAAACGCTCTCCTTACAAATCAAGAACTGAAGCAAAACAAGGATGAAAGACCATAAAATAAGACCTCTCTTATAAAGCACTAAAATCCCTCTTCAAAGGCAGCCTCTTCGCGCATAAATCAAACATCAAAAGTCGTGTGATAAACTCTCCTCAGTTCTTGACTTCTTTGAGATGCTGTTATACTTATTTTATGGCTTCGATTCATGTTTGATGCAACACTCTGAAAGCTTCTGCTGAAAATGGGCGGGCTACAAAAGTGATTCCCATTACATGTGGCATCTGAACTCTTCTTTTGAGGAGATGTGTATAACAATGCATGGACAGTTCAAAGGTGTTGGTGGTCTGCTGCTATTGTGTGATTCTGAGTTGAAGTTGAAGTCATTATCCATGCTGAACTGGTATGTTAGCATGTAGCTGACATACAAAAGGAGACACAGGCATTGAAAACAATCCCCCTTTGTAGGGAAGCCACAGTAATCCCTTCTGTGCGAAACATGTAAAAATGTCACTCCTACAGCATTATGCATGAACCGAACACCATGTGGGTTATTCATGGAATTTTAATGTAGTACAGCAGCTAAAAATCACTACCAAACAATACTCTAAATAGCCAGGAAAATGATGCTAAATGTTTATTCTGTAGGTTTTGGGGGAGTTTAATGGGTCCACAACATGTACAAATAAAATGTTCCTCTAAAATCAGAAGAAAAAATATAAGATTTACATTTTGCGTTGGTAAAAATTATTTTAAAAGCATTAAGAGTTTGGAAATATATGTTCTTTTTTTTTTATTATTTTATTTTTTGACTTTGGGGTGAAACAAGACCAGGACATGTTATTGACAGACAGGTTTGATAAAACAAGTTTTATATAGCCTAATAATTGTCAAGTGTCACATTTAGACAAATGCAAAAAAGGCGGAAAATAAGAAATTAAATACTTGAATGTTTATGCTTAAAAACAAGTGTTGAGAAAATCAGGCCAAAGGACAAAATAAAATGTAAAACAGATTATTCTATAAACTGATTTAAAGACATTTATTTGTTATAAAATATGAATATATTAATAATATATTATAAACACATATTTTTACTACAAAACAAAATACAGTTTCATAATATAATTTTCAGTGTGAGGATTCTGTCTACAGAACCTAACAATTAGTGTGTCAAATGTAGACTACATGCAGAAAAAACTACTGTAATTATGTTTATGCATAAAACAGGTGAAAATAAGGGATAATGGACACAAAAATAAATCAAATGCAAAACACAAATTCTTCTGTAAAGTAAGTTTTAAAGATGTATCTATATTATTTTATATATTAATATCTAATCTAATATCTTACACCCAATATCTAATCTTCTCTCCCTCTCTCTCTCTCTCTCTCTCTCTCTATATATATATATATATTACTGGTAAAAAAAAAAAAAAGACTAAATGGATTAAGTCTATGATTTGCATTGTGGGAATTTGTTTGTCAGAATTACTCAGAATTGAATGAATATCCCTCAAATCTGTTTTTTTTTTCTCCCAGTCCACATTCAGACGTGTCGAGCTCTGATGGTGATCTCAGTGCTGATGGGATTCATCGCTATCATTGTGAGTGTGGTTGGGATGAAATGCACAAAGGTGGGTGACAACAACCCATCCACCAAGAGCAAGATCGCCATCTCTGGTGGGAGTCTGTTCCTGATCTCAGGTGAGTCTCCAAACCCACGCTAAACACACTGCATTTATTATGTAGGTTTGGTGAGAGTATGTAAAAACATGACCATTTGTCTTTGTAATGCTCATATACACTGGATTGGTTTGAGATGATCATACCAGTAAGCTTACTAAGAAACTGCAGACTGTGAGCGACAACGTAAACAAAGTCATTACTACAATCTACATGAGCTAAGAATGAGTAAATTGCGTTATCTAGGTCAATGTCACACATACCTCAGAATTCAGTAAATCATTCAGCGTAAATTAGTTTTGGTAAATAAACTGACATTCCTCCATTAGCCTCCACATTCTTGAGGTCTGTTTTGGTCCTCAGTCGCTGTATCGCTTCTGACATGCAGAAGTAAACAGGAAGTGGCTAGTCTGGTCACATTAGCACATTCTGTAAAGCCTGAAAGTAAACAAACAGAGATATAGTCAAAGACAGTGCTAAGACTGTGATTTCTACCATGTCTAGGTGTGTGTACGCTGGTGGCTGTGTCATGGTACGCCACACAGGTCTCCAACCATTTCTTCGATCCGAATACACCAATTAACGCCAGGTAGGACCATTAATAGATTTTCATATATAACACATACACATTTTATATTAGTATTTAATAATAATTTTACAATTTATTATGTAAATGCATTCTGTAAATATACACATAATTGTTTTATATAATAGAATAAATAAAACATAATATTTATTTGTACACTTTAAAAATGAGTTTTTAAAGTTGTAAATAAAACAAAGAACAAATTATTGTAGTACCTTTTACCAAAAAAAATACAATTTCAGTATTTCTACTTAAAAATGTTTTTTTTTTTTTTTACAAAGTTATGTTTGAGTAGAAATATTGAAATTTCTACTAGTGCAGGGCAACAACTCCATTATGCCCTAAAATTCAAGATATTGGGGCAAAATATGTACGAGTATGAGTTTGTGTCTCATATTTGTATTATAAGCGATATCACACCAGCAGCGAGAGCGATATCAGACCAGTGCTGTTTTTGTCACGAAGAACACGAGTGCAAATGTTATACAACAGTTAAGTAAATAAGAAGTTATTATTGTACTGTATTTTAAACACAATATTCTGTGTTTTTGTTCAGTTTTGCCAATGAAAATATTACCTATAAAGCCACAGCAGAACTGTTGTGCGTCTCAGAGCAACACAGCAGTGTTTACTGTTTAGTTTCTGAATTAATCCGCGTTTCAAAGAGAGAGCTGTTTACTGAATTCCTGAATGAATCAGCCGTTTGAACGAATCGACTCATAAAGACATTTACTGCCACCTGCTGGTAGTTTTAGTTTTTTCTTTAGAGTATAATTTTGTTTATTAAAATAAATAATACATAAATAATAATAAAAAAAAAACTTTAAAGGGATAGTTCACCAAAAATAAATAAATAAATACATTCTGTCATCATTTACTCACCCTTATATTTCAAACCTGAATGACTCAATTTCTTTTGCACAACATAAAATAAGGTATTTTGAATAGCCTACTGTTGGTAACTAAGCTGTTTTGGTCACTAGTGACTTTCATTGCATGAACAACAAATACTGAGATGTTTCTCAAATGATCTTCTTTTATGCTCCATAATTTATGTTAGGCTGCTGTAGCTTAAAAATTTAACATGATAATAGCTTTAAATTATTTTGGGGGGTATTTTTACAGCCAAATTAATTTGCGATTAATTAGATGAATTAATCGCAGCACCCTGTAATTAATTAGATTAAAAATTTTAATCGACTGACAGCCCTAATATATATATATATATACATATATAGGATAAAGGTGCATTTCTTTGTTTTCTGTTGAACTTAGGGTGAGATGTTATCTGAACATAAAAATAACCTGATTACATTATCTTGTGATTGTTAAATGAAGGCGTGGCCTCTCTGTCTTTCAGGTATGAGTTTGGCCCCGCCCTCTTTGTAGGGTGGGCGGCTGCCATCCTGATGATGTTGGGCGGCTCGTTCCTCTGCTGCTCCTGCGTTAACGAGGACAGTAGAGGACAGCAGTTATACCGGCAATCTCAACCCTCTACAGCCAGGGAGTACGTGTAAATACAACAAAATAAAAAGCACTGCAGAAAAGGAGAAACTGTAAATGTAAAGAGCAGCGGGTACAAGAGACAGAGCTCTTCCCACCATGAGCACACCTTCTCACTCGCACTGACCGTTTTATCCAGGTTCAAAACACACAAACTAAACTATTACATGGACAAATATTTACATTGTCTAGGCCTACGGTCAAGGAGGTTTGTGTACTTTTTTATCAGAGATACTGTATAAGCATGTATTTGGCTATAATTTCATTTTCATGAAGAATGTGGAAATTCTGTACTTTATTGACATGTACAGTTTTCCCAACATACCTAAATAAGCTTTTTAATTAAGGCAATCCTATTTTCACCAAAAAAGAGACTTTACAAACCAATTTGAAGCTGAAATCCCTAAGAAGTTATAATTTACACTGGACTCTTTTTTGTATTAATTTTACATGGGTTTCATAGAAAACTTCCAGGTACAATTAATGACTTTTAAAATATCATCTGGGAACAAAGTCTAACTGATTTAAAAGAGTTCACAGTCTTTATTTTGCCTTTCAACAAACTAAAAGGCAAATAAAGTCAAAAGAGAACGGATTCAATGTGGGATACAGAGGCTATGTTCGGACTAGCATACTACTCTTATGATTTATGCAGTATATAACATGTATACTGTGAAAAATGTGCATAGAATACATTGATTACCTACTACATTTGGCATAATGCACAGCATAAAAGACAGCACATTGCACAGAATACAGTATTCCACAATGCAACAATGAAGTCATGTGACAATGTATAATGCATTCTGTTTTGCATTATATTGTATATTAATAGTAGGCATTATACAGTATACACTGTGCAATATTCAGTAAGTAGTATTTCAATCCGAATGTAGCCTGTAGATAGAAACGTGTCATGGCTGTTCTGATTGGCTGGTCTGTTCTGCATGGTGGGAGCTCTGTTTGCCAGCTATGCGTGTTCCTGACAGCCACGGTCACACTGACACCACATTGAAGAGACCAGGAGTTACGACACTTCCACCGTCCGCTGAAGTACAGGGAATTCCACTAGAACCATAGAGGACATTATTTTAAACCATTGAGTTCCAGCACTCCAGTGTGGGAACTGAGAATTGGCTGACTTGAGTCAAAAACTTCCAGCGCAAGATGTAAACATGCTATTTAGACAAAGCACTTTCGAGGGAAAGTCCGACACTGGTTTTAGACCAAAGTATGTGTCAGAAAAGAGTTTAGAATTCACTGAGAATGAATTGCACCACTGATAATTCTGTTTACTTGGACTTAGTTCAATAAAAGAAATCAGGCAAAACACCCACAAAATTAGTGCTGATCACAATTTGCATCCTATTCACAAAAATGTGCCCTGACAATGGCTCAATGTGAGCAGAATATCCAGACCATAAATAAATAATATCTATTAGCTCAATGTAACATTAGCCAAATAATGCAGCAGTCTGTGAATCCAGTGCATTCCATAATTAACCTCATTTACATAGAAAGGAATGCGTGTTTGCCCAAAAAATGAATGACATATTTATGAAACACAACCACACCAAACTGTAGGTAAACTGTACGTGATTACATTGTGAAACCATTCTTATATTGCTGGTTTTAATTAAATGCAATGATTTGCATAAAAATGGATTTACACAGACGTTTGTTCTGCATGTTTCGTCATCCTAAAATAAAAAAGGCCCAATGACAAGTTAAACATGCATGGCGCAGCACTTTACCAGCACATGTCCACCTTATTTTACAACATCAAAATAACCTATTTTCTTTAAATGTGTGAGACTTCCGATTCCGACCAACTGTTATTGGTAAATAATCAAAAAATATGAAAGTACAGCAAACTGTGAAACTCTTTGTGCTATAAGCTGGTGCCTTTATGGTTATGATAATGAAGTTTTGCACCAGTTTGCAATCAGCATAACACTGTTTTTGTACAGGTAAAATAACTAGAATTGAATGACAATTAAAAGCTTTGGCACTATTGTATTGTTTATAATCATTCCAATGAAGCCGTTTTGAACGGAAACCTCACAAATTCAAGTAACAAATGGCCTGATCTTATGTTAAAAATAAGTTGGACTAGTATGCAAAGAGGTGCTGGAATAACATGTGCAACCATTTAGTGAATTTGTTCCCACATCCTTTTAGATTCAGATTATCTGTAATCTGTAATGTGAAAATCGTTTTGAACTGGTGGACAGTAAAAGTTTTGTCTCCTGTCTCCAAAAACAATGAGGCGTTAGTTTTTGGACCTGGTGAAAAGTTAACTCTCCTTTACTAACAGAAACTTCACAACCACCTCTGAAGCATGCAAATGTCATGTAACTCAAAACTCATCCTTCTCTCGGAGATCTGAAGTTGTTGGCATATCAAACAAGCTGTCTATGCACTTTCCATCATCCATTTTTCCTAACAATTCCATGCTAACAAACAGCAAATGTCTATGTGGTGCCACATAACGTATTAACACCCAATGAACCGAGAGGCTCTCGTCAGTTGTCTCTGTCCCAGGTTCCTCTAATGCTGTTCTTCTCTGACTGTCTTCTTCTCTTCTCTAATTCAGGGATGAGTTGTTGAGTGAGACTAGTTTCCCTGACTGACCAACCCTCCCTGCCTTTATTCGAGGACTGTCCGAGCTCCACTCTCTGTATCTGTGTCCCTCACTCCCACCTAGAATCCAAATTTGGACGCTTGTCTGTATGACTGGACAAATGTCCCTTCTACACCCTACATACTTCAAATCTGTGTGCCTTTTTTTCAACATCTGATCAATAAACGTGTTTGAAAAATCGTCACCCCGTATCTGTTGTGTGTGTGGCCCCCAAAACCCCTCTTTGTTTGTGACCCCATAAAAACCGCCTTTGTAAATATGTATTATTGTAGCATGTATGTGAAAACACCCTACAAAGCATGGACTGTTGCATTGCAATACATCTGAAACGGTGGATCTGATTTCCGTTTTCTTTGTAACTCAAACATGTTTTGTTTTTCTTTTAAATTGCAGAGGAAATGTTAAAAGTTCTCCAGCAGAGAAAGGGGAGCAGTACTTGTAGTTTGGGAGAGGGCGACTTCGTGGGTCACAAGCTGTTAGATTTTGGCAACAGACAAGACACTCTTTCGGTAAAAAAAGCAAAGAACTCCAGTAGAACCTAATTCTAGATTTAGATCCCTGTAATACAGACAATGCAGAGGTTCATAAAGCCAAGCAATGCATTTCCAAACAACATGACTTTACTGTAGTATAAAACAAATGTCAGAAATTTGATAAGGAGTGAGCCACAACAGCATTATCGCAAAGTGTGCGACAAATATGTCATTTTTTTTGTTACAGTTGGAGTTATACTTGCCGAAAAACTATATCACTCATCTGGAGAGCATTGATTCAGGGTACATTATAATGCATTTAAATAATGATGCAAATCTTCGATATGTGCGGTGTAATATACTTTGAACTATAACTGTGTTTTGACTCACAAATGTCTTTTAGTTTGCTAATAGTTTCTATTCTTATATGAGATGGATCTTTTACCCATGGTAAAATCAATTGTTGATTTTTTTCTTGTTCATAAAATGTATGGTACTTAAACTTTGAGGGGTTTGTCACGTTTGATTTTGCTTCAAAAGAGACCCACATGCGACACAGATACAATTAAATCTCTCTAGTGCACTTATGATTTGTCTTGGTGAATCGTATTCAACCTGCATTGAAAGGCACTATTTATCACAAATAATGTCTTTGAAGTGGTCGCAGAGTCTGTAAATTGTCATTAGAAATTTTTTTAGTTCATGTTCCACCAATTATGTTATCTAATATTCAAGTATGTATAATCTCATATGATGTATCAAGCGTTCTGTTCATCTGTTTTAAAATAAAATAAACTATACAAAGATATATTTTTGTGTGTGTTAGTTGGGGAAAGTGCTGTTTGTCTGTTGTCACATGACTTGTGATATTCCATGACAAAATGATATTTTGACCAGGACTGTTAATGTAGAACCGTGAACAAAAAATGAAAAGATTTGAATACACTTTTTTATCTGTTCACAAACATTGATAAAAACAGAAGTACAAAGCCAAAGAATTTTATATTAGTCAACAACAATATGGTGAGCTAAATGATTCTAAACTAAACAAGCTAAATGAAGTCTGGGAAGAAAAAGGCAACACAAGCAGTTCAAACGCACCTGGATCCATTATTATTACCATTCATCTAAATGGCAGATGTTTGGATGGCACCGGATTCTTTGGACCTGGATGTTGCTATTTTTGCTTTGCTTTACTTTGCCATGTGACTAATCACTTCATATTAGAATTTCTCAAATAACATGCTCTCATGCTTGGTGGTTCGAAAAACGCATTATTTACATTATTACAATACCTTTCTCCCCAGCCTGGCACAAACGGTTCGATTAGTTCTGGGTTTGATGAAGGCCCGCCTTCCGAAAAAACAAAATGTGTTGTGATTGGTTAGCTGTCCCAGTGCGTTGTGATTGGCGAACAGCTTAGATGGTGTTTCAGTACTGCCACGCCCCTTGCCAAAGCAGCAAGTTCCATCTGCTCCGGTATAGTTAAGGATGGCGTCAATATTGCCATATCAGTTTGAGCCGGATTCAGACCCAGAGAATATTGAACAAGAGGATGGCGCAGAACCTTTACATGCATGGATACTGCAAGGCATATTAGAGTGGTAACGTTATTGTTTTTTTTTTGGCTAAATCACGTTTTAGATAGGATGTCAACAACCGCTTAAAAATAACTGCATTTACTATGTACAGATAAGTACATATGTATTATTTTTATTGTTATTTAGTTCTAACATTATAACATGAATTGCAGTGAAACTGTTATACAGTTGAATTTATTTATACCATAGTCCAGTGTTTCCCACAGACTTGCACTCTATTTGTGGCGGCATATATATGCAAATTCATTCTCTGCCAGAGGAGGCGCTGTTGGAGTGGTAGAGATCGAGGTTTCCCCGGTAAGACTGTACACAAAGCAGCGCTCCGCTCACAAACACTGCTTTATCAGATAGTATGCAAGAAGAAATTAAAAAAACATCCAATTTTCTGAAGACAGTCGGTTTCCTTCAGAAATAGTGATATAAAAACACCCGTACTCAATGTATAGGAAACACTGTAGTCTCATAATTGAAGTGTAAATTCGGCAGATTACATCATTGTCCAGTATTGTACTGTCAGCAATTTATTATAAAAACTTTTCATAATTGTAACATACATATTTACATAAATAATGATTAAGGTGCATGTGTTGTCTCGACGCTACAGCAGCACTTCTACAGCAGGCTTGTCATTGCGGCGGCCGGCAGGCTCATCTTCGGTGCGAAACATGCGGCAGTTTCCATGCCGCGGGGAAAACAAGGAAAACAAAAAAACATTCAAAATAGCAATAAAACGGGGAGAAGGGGCGACGCTTACTATTTTGTCAGGTCTGCTGTTCTGTCACGGTCACTCGGGGAGGAAGGAACAAGGAGACGCAGAAGAACACTTCAACTAGAAATTAATTCAAATAAACAAAGGGATACAAAACACTGGAACTTCAGGGATGACATTTAACAGCAGACGGGAAACATTGGGAAACACAGGGGCTGTGTCCGAAATCGCCCCCTATACCCTTAAAATAGGGCACTATTTGAGGGAACAGCCATTTTTAGTGGTGTCCGAAACCATAGTGGACGTTGTCGAGTGCACTCATTCAATCCCACAATGCACTGCAAAAACGAGTGTACAACTGGTGCACGCTCAACGGCTAGAGAATGCCCATAATGCACCGTGAGAGTCACGCGCCGAATGAATTCCCGCATCTCGCCAGAAGATGGCGCCCGCAGCTGAATAATCAATCCGTTCATTTTTACAAAGCGCTCATCCATGGCGTACAGCATAATGTACAACACGGGTATAAATTCATTGTAAATTGATTATTAAATTATTTGATTAGGGTTTATACATAATTTCCGTGACAGAGTTCAATATAAATCCTTTAATCTTACTACTGGAGCTGCTAGTTTGCTAGTTTCAAATGATTAATAAACAGCAAGCACAAACTATGCAAAAGCGCCATTCCTTCCGGTGCACTCAGTGTCCGAATTCACTACTCGTTTTCATTCACTCCTTCTAGTGAACTGAATTAGTGACCTAATGTAGGGAATAGTGAATGAGGGTATAGGGGGTGATTTCGGACACAGCCAAGGTATAAATGCACAGAAACTAAAGGGACACACCTGGGAACAATATGAACTAAAGGGGGAACACCTGGACTCAAATTGGAAATAATCAGGGAGCAGGAACAGGAAGAATACCAAATAAGGGCAAGGAAGGCACATGGGGCGCAAAACACACACACACACACACACACACACACACACACACACACACACACACGCGCGACAGAAACAGAGTCTGACAATAATTAATTTTAAATTAGATTTTTATTAATTGTAAAATAATGCAAATGCCAATAAATAATGTAAAAACAAACAAATAAATAACTACTATAAATATCTACTATAATAAAATGGAAACTTACACACACACACACACATACATATAAATATATATAAAATGACATACAGTATAGATATTATGAATTTTTTTATTAATTATACACACACTATAAAAATTACATTTAAGTATAGATATTATAGATAGTAGATAGATATATACATTGTTATTAATAATAATGTATTCTACACTATAAAAATTATATGCAGTATAATATTATAATGTATATACTAGACTTTAAGTCCATCCATGAAATATAAGCCTGTGGGTTATTTTAAACCTGCAAAAATTTTAAGTCCAAACTATCAGAAGGATTTAAAAATAATTACATTACAAACACTCATTAAAATTTTTATGCATGTTTCATATTGAAAATTTTAGACATGTCTTGAGTGGTTAGTGCTTGCATCATTTTCCAATCTCGTCTTCAAAAGTTGTTGTACTTTCTTCATTATCATATTAATAAAAGGCCAAAACGAAAAAAGTCAAACTCGCTGACTTCACTTCATCAATTAAATGAGGCATGTAAAACCAGGTTAACAATTAGACTAGCTCAAACGGAGTCTAGCCAGATGATAAATCAGACCTGAGGATGAATGTCTGTGTACGTCTCACCCCCATCTCAGTACCTCACCATGATTCAGACCTGTTTTTTACACCTGGATGATCTTTTCCTCATGAATGCTGTGCTTGACCGAGCGTCTGGACCCCTGATGGCACTCAATTTGAGCAAAAGATATACTGTCTGTTTTGTTTGGACTGACTTGGCCTGGTTTCAAAGTCATTAATGTAATCTTTCTGACTGTTGTTTGGATGAGGGGTGAAACAGGTTTATGCTTTTGCCAGTCTCATTTATGATAGTGTCATGTTAGAGTCATGCGGTTGTTTATCAGTAAAGCAACATTACATATAATCGGATTCTGCCTTCAAGTTATGGCAATACTTTTTTAATGAGATGAAGCACAAATTAACACAATGGAAGTTAATTGTCGTTATAATGGTGAATGTAGATGTTTTATTTTGTATGCATTTTCATGCCGATGAAGAGTAGTGATAAAGCTACACTGAGGTAATTCTACATAGTGGCACCCCTACTATATAACCATTACTCTGTGTTTTGTTGCATTAGTGCTAAAAGAATGTAAACAGAAAGAAAACATTTGAAATTGTCCAATGTGTCCACTTCATTTTGACCAAAATTACTTAAATGACATCATAATTTTGCCTTTCAAACTCATTAGAGTACACCAAAGAGTTATGTGTTTGTTTCTGACTTTGCAAAGTTTCGATTTCCAAACAAGCTCATGTTTAAAGGAACAGTTCACCAAAATATGAAAATTTGCTGTAAATGCACTCACCCGCATGCAGGAAATCCAAGATGTAGTTTGTTGAGTTTGTTTCTTCATCAGAACAGATTTGGAGAAATGTAGCATTACATCACTTGCTCACTAATGGATCCTCTGCAGTGAATGGGTGCCGTCAGAATAAGAATAAGAAAAAGAATAAGAGTCCAAACAGCTGATAAAAAAAAATCACAATAATTCACAAGTAATCCATCAATTAATGTCTTGTGAAGCGAAAAGCTGCATGTTTGTTAGAAACAATTTCATCGAGACATTTTTAACTACTTCAACCTCGTCTATTGCTTTCTCCAGTGAATATTACCGTACTTTAACTACTTTTACTTGAATATTACTTTCTAACTATCTTTTCTTCTATTAGACTATTAAACTAGACCATTCATGTTTCATCTATTAATAATTTCTTGATATTAGGAAAATCTAGCTGACATATAATGGGTGTCTGATCAACATGTGAAACACCTGAAGTAGGTAATCATGGTCTTTGGGTTTGTTCCTGTAATATGTGTACAGCATGTTGCCAAAGCATCATGACTATTTCTATATATATTATATATATATATATATATATATATGTGTGTGTGTGTGTAGAAATAACTAACTAAGGGGTTTCTTAAGAGGTCTGTTGCAGCTGGGTCCAACACTGGTCACCTCCTCTGAACAGTTCAGTAATGTCATTTCAGTAAACTTTCTCTGCCAAGGCAGGATATAGAAAACACTTATGTTAATAAGTGTAGCGCTGCACCCTAGTGGTCATTAACAGATTACATAGTTTTGTTGTGAATTATTTTTGAAGGTGAAAAATGCATAGTGGCATGTTAGATTTTACTGATTAGAATTATGTTTTTGAAAGTATGAATTATGCATCAAATGAATTTGGATTTTAAATTTGATTATTTTTTAACTAATTTCTTGATGAACTTGACTAAGGTTAATCATCCTAATTTAAGTTCAGGTAGTGGCTCTCATCTGGTTTTGCATTGCACATCAAATGGTGAGCCAACCCAACACAGTACCAAAATACAAAACATAAAATAACATTAAAATATCACTGTGAACTGCAAAGGCCCAGCAACATGCAAAATTACTAATATGACACAGGCTGAAAAGGGAAAATTAACAATGAATCTTTTCTCGCTGAACCCATTTTTATGGGTTTTATTTATGTTTTTAGCATTTTATTTTTCAGTTGTAAGTCGCTTTGGATGAAAGCATCTGCTAAATGACTAAATGTAAATGTTATTGTGTTTATACATTTTTTTTTGTAATCAGTATGTACTGCTTTAGCATTTTATTTTTCAGTTGTAAGTCGCTTTGGATGAAAGCATCTGCTAAATGACTAAATGTTATTGTGTTTATACATTTTTTTTTGTAATCAGTATGTACTGTATATGGAAAGTGTTCATGTTGACATCTTTTTTTAGACATGTTGACTTTTTTTAGATTAATAGATTTGCACCAAACTACTAAACTTTAATGGAAGCAAAACCTTTGATTTCAATAAAAAATATATTGGATTTTCTCCTCCTTTTTAAGTTCATTTATTTTGCTGTCCTTCTAAATACGCTTGATTATAGTTACATAGTTATAGTTTTATTATTAACATTCAGCATTGTTTTTTTCTTTGCAGACTGTAACCCTGTCAGCGTTAGTTTAATACCACTGAGATACTGTTAGGTTTTATTTATATATCAGTATTTTATTACATTGAGACTTACAAAATTGTTTTTATGGTCATAGTTTCAGTTTTAGTTAACTATGAACCCTATCAGCAATTTTTAAGTCACAACCTACTAGTTTAGAGCTGAAAATGCTCTGCCTGACCAAAAGCCCTTGCAGACACCCATAAGCAATTAATTGGATGAAACCAGTCCATTTACTCTGAGATGTGTCAGTCAACAGATTTTAAACAGACCATTTAAGATCAGTGAATCAAGGTGTTGTGTATTCACTTCACTTACTCCATCAGTAAACAAAAAGCCTTATCAAAATCAAATGATAACCAGTGGTCCATAATCCATTTTGTATGTTTGACATTCAAGTGTTTTCTTGTTTCTTGAAAATGGATCTCAAAATTACGGCAGCAGTGGGGAGTCTGACTTGAAAGTATAGTGTTTGCTGCAAAGACATTAACCATGCTTGAACTCTGCTCGGTTTTTTCCCCCCGCTTTTCCTTTGGTTTGTGTTGTTGCCAATCCATCAGAGAGAATACCCCCTCCTGTTAAGAGTAATGACTGAATGAGTTTTTGGCTTTTCTGTCGCCTACAGCCAGTCAGCAGCGTTACGCAGCTTCATTACGCCAGTGTGCTGTGGGGCTCAACTTTCAGCGTCACATTCCAGGAGAAAGATTTCCACCCAATGAATGAATTAATTCCTGCTAGCATTCCATTATGTGACTAATAGATGACATTAGCCACATTAGTGACATTAGTAACATTAAAGGGGTTGGTTGATTGCAATTTAATTTTTTTTAACGTTAGTTAGTGTGTAATGTTGCTGTTTGAGCATAAACAATATCTGCAAAATTACGAAGCTGAAAGTTCAATGCAAACGGAGATATCTTCTTCTGGCAGTTTAATGCCTACAAAAACGGCTGGTAGGGACTACAACAAATTACTTCTCGGGTTCGTGACGTAACAAACCCAGATAAATCCCGCCCTCGGGAAAAGGCAGCAAAGGGGGAGAGGCCATGCTGCGCTGCTTTAGAGAAGAGAAAGAGAAAACTAGAGGTGCACGTAAAAATCTATTCATATATGAATTGCAATTCTGTCTTCTAACGATTCTAATGGATTCACAAGTTTCAAAATCAATGTTCTAAACAGCGGTTCTTAATACTGTTCCTACAGTCCCCCTGCTCTGCACACGCTCTGCATCTATCTCTCTCTCTCTCTCTCTCTCTCTCTCTCATTCAGCTCAGCTCCAACAATGAACTGTTCCAATTATACACTTTTCACATAGCTATGAGAAGCGTTAAACATGGATGCGCATTCAGTTGCCGTACTGTATTAACGCTTTAATCAGGATAAAACCGTATATTTAAAGCTAGCACAAGGAGTAGCATTTACAGCGGTGTGGAATAAAGGTAAATTATGTGAAAAATAATGTGTTTTAAAAAAAAAAAGAAGCATTAACACATGTTAGACTGCACCCCATAAACACAATCAAGCCTAGAAAAAACCAGTGAACCACCCCTTTAATTAGAGGCGTTTAATATGCAATTATCATTTTTCCCATACAAAGAGGGGGTAGTTGTTATTATGTTCGTTCATATTAAATACCACATTGATAAATGTAAATATATTTCAACTCTCTTAATCATTTAGCTTAATAAATAAAATCTCAGCACTTGGTAACACACCTTTTCCCTTTAATCGTTTCATATTGCATTGTTGCATTAGAGCTGGAAATCCTATTAATATTAACATGATTCCAATAATACATTTTTTTAAGCCTCATGAAATTAGATTTACTCTGCAGGACACCGGCCCTCCAGGACCGAATTTGGGCACCCCTGTTATAGAGTCACTAAAACTAGTGCTCTTCGAATCACAATTTGGTCACACTTTATTTTGAGGTCCAAATCTCACTATTGACTACGAATGTTTGCCTTAAAGGGGTCATATGACGTTGCTAAAAAGAACATTATGTTGTGTATTTGGTGTAATGCAATGTGTTTATGCGGTTTAAGGTAAAAAAAAAAAAAACACATTATTTTCCACATACTGTACATTATTGTTTCTCCTCTATGCCCCGCCTTTCTGAAATGCGTCGATTTTTACAAAGCTCATCGGTCTGAAAAGCGAGGTGTGCTCTGATTGGCCAGCTATCCAGTGCATTGTGATTGGCCGAATACCTCAAGCGTGTGACGGAAATGTTACGCCCCATAACATACTTTGATGCCGTCTCCCAGCAGGTCGAGATTCCTCTTCTCGTGCACATCCCATCATCGGTTCTCTTTTAGCAGTTCAGTCAATATACTGTTAGGAGTAACTGAATAACTCGGGATATTGGTTTATTTCGCATCAGAGGGAGTGTCAGGCATGTTTATAAACCGAATAACTTAAGTAATTTGTGGATTAGTGCGTACTGGAAACGCGAACAGTTTCAAACGATTCAGTTCGATTTTGTGGCTACAGAGATGCTGCTATCAATAATAAAAATAATAGTAATATCAGTGTATATATACAGTAGTAAAATGTAACACACACATTAATACAGGATCCTAACGTTATTCATCCTCCTCTAGATGGTGCTATGAACCCAGACACGTCGGCGTTTGGCTTTCCATTGTATTTGGGACTTTTTGACAACAGGTACAAAACAGCGATTGTAGTTATCTCGACCATGGTTGATCACGCTGTTTTTATTCGCGCGAGTGACACGAAAAACATGCCGCGAGTAATCTAGAGCGAGTGGCGCGATGCGCATATTCGCTTCGCATCTGGTGTGAATGCACCATAAGTATTGATAGTTGTGTAAATACTGTCATACTAACAGCTGTCTAATTTTTGGTTGATTGTAATCTATTACATACCTTTCTATCAAAGTTATCTAACATTATCAAGCTGAATTTGTTCTGACGCCGGTTAACTCTGAGTTCTTGTTATATTTTATTACCATTTTCTAAACTATAGCGAATAAACTGTGATAATGTGAGAAATGTTGAAGGTGTCTGAATAAATTTTGGTTTGACTATCTATTTGATAAATGAAGTTAACCAACTAACATTATACATACTCTTTTGGTTTCTGTACCCAATATTTAAAACATTTACAAATGCAATAAAAATATTGGTATCGGTACTCGGTATCGGCAAGTACCAAAAATAAAAGTATCGGTATCGGGCGAGTACTGGAAAAAGTGGTATCGGTGCATTCCTAATTTCCAGCCTTTGCCACTCTGGAAAAACAAAATAAACAATGACAAGAAAAGAAGGCTCATTTTAAGATAAACATGATGGGGAGGGTGCTAGACCTTACATACTACTCCGCGCAATGACTCGGTGTTTAGACTGATGCTCTAATTCAGTGTTTGGCAACACTAAACAGGACACTGTTGAGAAACGTTGAAGACCCACTTCCTCGAAACGGTTACGGGAAATCTGATATAAGGCAACAAGTGACCCCCATTAAGGGGAGGAGTGTATGTGTTAATCTACACATAGTGACAGACACATTCGTGTCTGGTGTGAACGCACCATACTACTGTCTTTTTACGCGTTGCGTTGCGTTGCATCGCGCCATGTAAACATAAAACCATGTCTGCATTTGTGATCGGAGAAATGACAAACAACATGCGCTACTCTACACTGGCTCAAAACTCGCGTTTGAATAAGCAGTGGCAAATTATTTAAATATAAAAAAAACTTACTTACAGGCTGTGAGTCAGAAGCGCTAGACTGTCCTTGCAAAGTTGGAACTAGAGACCTGCACTCCCGCGGGAGTACCGCGGGACCCACCGCAACAGGGTGCGGCGTGGGACAACTTTTGATGGGCGAGTGCGTGTGCGGGCGGGAAGAGACTCGTGTGTGTGCAAGATGCGGGAGAATAAAATGATTCGCGGGACTCCCGCAAAATAGAAATTATCTAAATATAATGTGTCTAAAACATATAAATTGTTATTTATCTGTTGTACAAAAGCAAAAAGAACAACTAATATTAACATTAAAATGATTGATATGCGCAAGCTAGGCATAGTTTCTATTTATAACACGTGTTTAAAGGGTAGCGCAATGTAGCCAATCACAGACTCGGCTGTTTTTTTTTTCTAGAACACAATGGCCAATCAGAGGTGATTAAGTTAGCATCTACTCACCGCAGTGCTGAAATTGCCTGCTCACGAATCCTCTCATTTTAACACATGAAGTGTTCTTTGCAACTTTACAGATCTTCTTTATGCACCAAGAGCTTGTAACACTCCAAAGAGAAAGGAAAAATTGAAATGGCATAATATGACCCCTTTAATAATTTTGTTTACATGGATATATAAGTACTTTTTACACGTTACAGATTTTATTGCCAAATTTATATTCTCAAATTTTAGTGAAGATGCCATTTGTGGCGCATTCACAAAATTGCATTTCCTAATTTCCACTGTATGACCATTGCAAAAAATAAAATAAAATAAATACAAATAAAAAAATCATATGACCCCTTTAATAAACTCCTAATTTTCTGCTTATTAATACTAAGGTAGTTGTTACATTTATGTATGAGGTAGGATTAAGGGATCTAAAATATAGTCATGCAGAATAAAGCATTAATATGTGCTTTAGAAGTACTAATAAACAGCCAGTATACTAGTAATATGCATGCTAATAAGCAACTAGTTAATAGTGAGAATTTGTCTTTAAAATAAACTGTTACCCAAAATTTGTACTTTCTATTCCACTTACTTACTTACTTATTTGCTGCATCTTTGACTTAAATACATATTGCTTTTTTACAGTTCAACATATGCCGTCATTTTAAGATAAAGTTATCTTTTTCGGAAGTGGATATAATAACTCACTCACTTTGACTTTTTTAGCACATGTGTGTTTGTATATGTATCTGTGTGTGTGTGTGTGTGTATATGTTATTATTATTAATGCATGTATATTTTTATTTTAACGCACATTTATTTTACATGTATATTTTTTCATATATATGTGTATATATATGAAAAAAATTATACATGTATAACAAATGTACGCTATAAAATAAAAATATACATACATTAATAATAATGTATGTTTCACTCTTGTGAGTTTGTTACATGTATATAAAATGTCTGTGTGTCTGCATGTAAATAATGGCCGATTTTAATTTATAAATGTGTGTTATTGGAGTAATTACATTATATCTTGATAAACCTAGTTAAAAATAAATGTACTAAAATGTATTTGAAATACATTTATTTCATGCTAAGTATACTACAAATATATTTACATATTTATGTACTTAATAAAAATACCCTTAATTGTACTTTTGGTATACTAAACTGGTATACTTAAAGTCTGCTAAATTGAAACAACTAATTTTGTACTTAATGCACTTTAATTGTGCGGAAGTAGTGCTGAAGTCCAACTAAAGATAAACTGAAGTATATTTGATTGTGCTAAAGTGGAACTATTGCAAGTATACTTTAGGTACACTTTAAATATCTTGCATTTAAAGACTGATATTATTCAAAGATCATACAATCCTCATCAATAGTGACATTAAAACACATTTTAGGTTTAATATTAAGAAATGGGCATTGTGCACAAGTAGTACTCCAAATAAAGTTTAATTATAATTTGATATCAGTAAGTCTCGAGCGATAGGTCAGTAAATATGTTAATAGATTTGAACTATACTTAGTATGAAATAAATGTATATTAAATATATTACTTTTTTACTAGGGAAAACATGCTGATAAAACATAATATCTTAAAAGTTTGATTGAATGCAGTTTCTCAGATGAAGTCTCTAGAATTGGCCTCTGAGGGGCAGCATTTTCCTCCATCTACACCATCCTTTCACCACAACCAGCTGATTACAGACTGACAGAAAGAAACACTTGAATTCTGTCTCTGGAAAATGACAGTAGTCATTTTTAATGTTGGCTTCAGAGAGTCTGCACAGTCTGCAGAGGTGAACCTTTAAAATGCCCCATTTCCCAAAGCTGAGAACACAAGGAGGACGCTGCAGGTCACAGGCATTTTACTGCAGGAGTCAGTCTGACAGACTGCAGATGCTCATTTTGACAAATGACTTGAGATGAGTGTTTAATTAAGCATTCCATTACTCTGCTCTCATAAAGCAGACAATGCTTATGAAATATGGGCTATAGATGATGCAGAGATGTTTCAATATTGCTGTCTGTTATCAAAAAGATGAAAGAACAAGGAATAGATGGGAGAAAGTTATTTATTACTATCTGATGGTTCTTTAAAATTATGTTTTCCAAGCTCACAATGGTCTAATGTGTAGATCTCAGAACACATTACTGATTAAACCTTTTAGAAAGGTGAACTCTATCAGGCTATTTTCCCCTTATATTTATGGTTTGTGATCTGAACAAATTCCTAACCCCAAATAGTAAACTTTAGGAAGTATCTCAACTTGCATTGTTAGTGCTACAGACATGAATGATACCTCAAATCATAAGGCTAGCAACCACCCAAGCATCCTAGCAAACTCATCACAACTTGAAAACAAATAAGAACACCCGAGTAACTGCATAGCAACTGCGTAGCAAACTCCCATGGGAAAGTAACTCTTCAGAAAATGTATCTTATTTAGTTGAATTGTTTTTATCGCTCTGTTCCAAAAGTTTGTGAGTTACATTATTTTGCTGTATTAATGTATATAGCATAATATATAAATGCTATATTAATCCATCATTTTTGCTATATCAGTGGCAGCTATATTAAGGCCATCCCATAATGCACTTTGATAAAACAAGAGTAATGTTGAATGCTTAACATGACAGACAGACAGACAGACAGATAGACAGATAGACAGATAGATAGATAGACAGATAGATAGACAGATAGATAGATAGATAGATGGTGTATTTTTCATAAATTTGATTTGAATGTAGTTCAAACTAAGTCAGCAGAACCAACAGAAAATCCTTTAACAATCAATGCTGTGTGTCTGACTTCACACACTCACCCACTCAAAACAGAACATCTTTACTCTAAACGGAAGGTGCTGGAAATCCTATTAGAGCTGCCGTCCTCAGATCTCAGCGAGACGTGTCTGAGTTCAGCGCTGATGGCGTGTCTGTGACACCCACATGACCCCGACTTTGCATCATTAACATTGTGCTTGGACAACTGTATGTGTGAAATGCTAAAAAATTAGACCCCACGGCATCCACAAACATCCCGATACCCGGAGTTTAAAGCCTGCGGGTCTCGTTTCGTCACACTTGCTCCTTCAAAACCAAGCTCCCGGTGGAGAGCGTCTTTAACACTGATCTGGAGTCAGCCTCCCCTGTGCGAATCGCAACCTGAGGCGCTACAGACGGAGTCATGAACTTGGTTTCGCATCAGTGTAAAGGGAGCATACTAACTCTTTAAAGCAGGTGAGGTTGAAAATGAGGCTGTCAGACTTCTGCCTCCTCTTCCTCTCATCGTTTATGAGTCATGAGTGGGTAGGAGGACTTTTGAGTCGCTGCCAGTCAAGAGAGGCACCATGACACACGGCTGAGGCAGAAATGGGTCACCAAGTGTCTGCTGCAGAGATTAATCGCTAAAGGCCTTCATTGCTCACTTAAGATTTCTTATGTTTGCATTTGTGGATTGTTTTGACATGATGCACCCAGAATTCACTGCTGTTGTTAAACAAATGGCCATAGTGACATGTTAAGGCATTGAATTATTGCCAGTGTCATATCCTGCAAGAGTGTTTAGATACATATATATATATAAGTAAGTATAAAAAAGGAGGTTTCATAGAACGTACACTACTGTTAAACAGTTCAGGGTGGGTAAATGTTTTAATGTTTTTGAAATACATCTCTTATGTTCACCAAGGCTGCATTTATTTGATAAAAATACAGTAAAAACAGTAATATTGTGAAATATTATTACATTTTAAAATAACCGTTTTTAAATAGAATATATTTTAAAATGTAATTTATTCCTGTGATGTAAAGCTGAATTTTCATGATCATTACTTCAGTTTTTAGTCTCACATGAGCCTTCAAAAATCATTCTAATATGCTGATTTGCTGCTTTAAAAACATTTCTCTTTATTGAAAACAGTTGTGCTGCTTAATATTATGTGGAAACTGTGATACATTTTTTACTGTGATACATTTTTTTATTCAGGATTCTTTAAAGAATAAAATGTCCAAAAGAACAGCATTTATTTGAAATACAAATCATTATTTGTCTTTACTGTCACTTCTGGATAATTTAATGCATCAATGCAGAATGAGTATTTATTTCTATATCAATTTATTTCTTTACTGACCCTAAACTTGTCAGAAGGTGGTTATGATTCCTTAATTAATAAATCTAGTGCACTAGATTTCGGAACAGAACAATTGTGTGCAAAAAAATTGCTTGCATAGTTATCAAATTAATGAGGCAAGTTTAACATATCTGCTTTCATAGTGATTATTACAAATAATGTTTTAACAAATGTGACCCTGGACCACAAAACCAGTCACCTTAAATTTTTACTTTTCAGTCTTAATTAATCAGTGCATCCTTTTCAAGTAGATTTAAAGCTTATGGTGCATGTGCAACGGAGCATGGGAAAAGAGCAGGGAGAGTTAGGAGTTCAGCCCGGCCAGTGTGGAAAAAGCGAGGAGGGTCACATCATAACTCCCGTTATTAATCTGCAAAGAGGCAGTATTGATAAGGTAAGCATATCAAAGCTTTCCTAGCTGCTGACAATCACTGTGCAACAACATAACAGATGCTGTTTCCTGTATACATGTGTGCACGGACTGACAAGAAACAGGACGGAGGGGACGGCTGCGGCAGGCGGCGGTAATCGCATGGTAAACAGCTGTGTGCGGCTAACTCAAAACTCGCTGGAGAGGAGCATGCTCACTTCTTGAAGCAGAAGGAAATATGATTGCAGTTGGATGGATTTGGATTGAAATATTGCAAAGTTTTTTTCCCCATAATCCCTCATGCCTGAATGCACGAATGTTATGGATGTGTTTTGAATGTTTATCTGTAGTATTGCATCAATGAATCCAGTGGGTGAGATGTTTTAAAGCATTGTAGTTTCATCACATTTGAATTTCCTAATTTGATTGGGATTGGATAGAATATCTTAACTCAGTCGCATTCAGTTAGGTGATCTTTGTTTCAGTTCTATCTTTACTTAAGAAGGCAGTGTTTCTTTATCATCCAAAAATGATAATTTGCTGAAAATGTACTCACACTCAGGCCATGTAGATGACTTTGTTTCTTCATCAGAACAGATTTAGAGAAATTTAACATTACATCACTTGTTCACCAATTGATCCTCTGCAGTGAATGGGTGCCATCAGAATGACAGTCCAAACTAGGGCTGCACGATAAATCGAAATGAAATCAAAGGCGGGGATCCGGAAGTGACAGAGGACCAAAGTGGAGCCGGAGGGAAGGAGGAGCCTGACAGAGCCAGAAGGACGGCGGGACGAGGTGTAGCCGGAGGAGCGGAGTCCCGAGGCGGTGGATAGTCGACGACAGACCAGGCGTCGTAGAATGCACAGAGCGCGTCATCTGGGTAGCTGGTTAGAGCAGTGATGACCAGGAACAGTCTGGTATGACCCTCGAGCGATCTCTCCCCCTGCTCCAGCAGGAGGATGAGGTATTCCGGATGGGAGAGGGGATCCATAGAAACAACTGAAACAAAAACTGAGGGAACACACGGAGGTAACTGTACTTGGTCGGGTCTTCTGTCACAATACGCTGGAGCACAGGCACGAAGAAATGAGGAGACGTGGAGATTTCACAAAAAACGAGAGTCTTTAATAATCTAACAGGGAGTCACAGAGCACAAGGATGACGTTCACAACAAGTAGACCCGACAAAGGAAGACTGAACAAACAGGAACTTAAATACAAGGGATAATTACTTAACACAGGTGCACAGAATGACTAATTAACTAAACGAGGACAGGAACATGGCCAAAAATGAGAACACAGGAACAGAAACAGGGGCAAAACATAACAAAACAGGTCCATGATCCTTACATATCGCCCCCCCTCCTGGAAGGCACGTCCTCGCGCCATAGAACAACAGAGGGGGGGGCACAGGTGGGAACTTGGAAGGCAGCTCAGGAGGAGGACGGACACCCAGCAGGATGGTCGACGACAGACCAAGGCGGAGCCAGAGGGATGAGGGAGCCCGGCGGAGCTGGTGGACTAACGGGCCACGGCGGAGAGGAGGGAGCTAGGAGCCGTGGTATAGCCACTGGGTCGAAGGGCCGAGGCAGAGTCCAGGACTCAGAGGCTGGAGGCTGAGACAAGGGATCCTCCAGCCATGATGCCGATGGAGACTGGTAGACCCACGGTAATCCCACCGTACAGATGGTGGGATGAGGGTGAGCAGAGGGGCTGCCAGGAGACAGCGGTGGCGATGGTGAGGACTGATATAGAGGAGGTGGGAGAGGGAGGCTGGGCAGGAGTTCAGGATGATCCGGGGGCTTAGGAACGGTGTGTGCAGCCCACACACACACTACAAGGCCACTGCCAGCACCAGGAGCACCATAGATAGGGGGACGACCTCCATAGTCGTTTCAGGACTGGCAGATAGTTCAGGGCAGACAGATAGTTCAGACGAAGGCTGGAGAAGAGGGGGCATGTCTGCGTATAAATCCCAATTACAGTCCACTGAGCTCAGCTAACCCTCAGCTATGGTGCAGTGGGCGGAGCTTCCCTCCGCGCTCTCGCTGTCCATGACGCTCTCCCCCGTGGCGAGCTCTGTAGCCGGCTCTCGCACCTGGTCTGACATTTTGGGATCTAGCTCCGGGGCGATCCTCAGCACTATTGCTCTCTTTGGCGATGACTCGTCGGTCGCGACGGTCTCTGGCTCTCCGTCAGCAGTGGGCTCAGGGCAGCGGGGTGGTGGTGGGCTGGGCTCTGGGTTGAGCGGTGTTCGCGATCGGGGCCGGACACTCTCCAGACACCGGACGATCGCCTCCCTCCATTGCAGTCCCGCAGTGTCTGGGAGGTCGACGGGGCGGTGGTAGTTAGCCCTGATCTTGAACAGGGAATTCAGCGTCTTGTCGTCGAAGGCGGTAGTGACGGCGAAACGGCTGAAGTCCCTCGTGAAATCCTCGATATTCTGGCTCCTCCGAGCCAGAGCGGTGAATCTCGCGGCATGCTCCATCAGAACAAAAACAAAGAGAAAAACTTTCAAAAAACATAAAGAAAACACGGGGAAAGGCGCCGCATACTTATTATCACTTTTGTGTCCGGTCTTCTGTCACACTACGGTGAGACAAACGCACGAAGAAGATGAAGATAAATGCAAATAGTCTTTAATTAGTCCACAAGAGTGTAATTCCAAAACAGACAGGCAGGAACACACACATAGCGCAAAGTATGGACATAGTAGACCGGACGACAAACAGTGAACTGAACACAACTTAAATAGGAGGGCTGATGAGGGCAATTAACCACACACACCTGAACCAAAATGACAATAATCAGACATGAGGGAAAAATAGGTCACACAGAGCACATGGGGAAGGAAACACAACAAAACAGGTCCTTGAGGTGTGACAGCTAATTAATAAAGAGACATGCATTTTGATTTATTATAAGTGATTATTTATTTATAAGTAATTTCCACTGTTATTTTAATTACAGAATGTCATTAAAGATGTGGTAGATTTAAATTAAATTCTGGTGACTATTGTTAAAAAAAAAAGATAAATCTCCCATGATGCATGTCTGTCCACATAAATTATACTGGTGAGAGAGTGCAAACAGCATTTTATGAGTTTATTTTCTACATGGCCAAGTGTGGCCATAGTTGAAGAAACACCTGGATCTTTTTGGGGATGTAAATCTCATGATAATTTCAATTATTTGAGAATCTTATATTGTTTTCCACCTTCCACACTTTTTCCCCCAGCAGGCATCTGTTGAAAAACAGGAACTATATTTCACCCCCATGTCGGAATGAATCCTGCTTTTAAATGACGTTTCCTGTTATTATGTGGTTTTTATTTTTTTCTGAGCTGTTGGTTTTGTGGTCCATCTCAGCGCGGGCTTCATTAATCAGCAGTCCGGAGAGAAATGGCTCACCTGCTTGTTGAGGCGTTTATCTTTAGCTAATTTCCTGGCGGGATGCCTGTCATGCTGTGTTAAAAACCAGGAACAGGTGTAAACAAAACAGGGCCAGGGTCTCAGGACTGTATCTGCGCTGTATATTTCTTTATATCAGCAGACCTGTCTGAAAGTGGAAAAAAGTGCATAATAATAAGTTTGTTGCACCTCTGAACTGTGTGGACTGCTTTTCCATAATTGAATTTTGAGTTAGAAGTTTCAAAGCCAATATTATCAGTGTGCATAAAAGAAATGCCTTGATTGGATTTCCTTTATTTGATTTCTAAAGGGCCACATTTATTGATATTTTTAATTATATGCAAAAAAAAAAAAAACTTAGAAGTTTGTGGGCTGATCGGTAGTTTGAAACATCTGCCTCATTCAGTTCAGTGAAGACGTGACTTTTCATTAAAATTACTTGCCAATCATTTCTAATAACTGTCAAATAGTCAAACATCTTGTGGGGGGGGGGGGGGGGGACATAATTATACTTTGCTTGGAGATGAAAATAAACATTCGTAATTAACATGCAGCGCAGACATCACCCAAATGGGAGAAAGACAATGCACGGCGAGATCTGCATCTGTGAGAGCGACTGTGGCTTCCAGGAGCAATCGGCAGAAAAAACCCTGCAGCTCGGGCCCAGAACGGCTCACGGCAGCTGGAGCCAAACCCCACAGCTGACAGCTGGTTTGGGCTGAGGCTGGTCTACGTGACCCGGCTAGTTCCAGCTCCGTTGACAAGGATGCACAGAGACAGAAACGCTCAGACAATATGGCATTCACACAGTGATCACAGAAGAGCGCACAGTGCAATCGCCGGGTCTGCGCTGAGAATGTGACATTTTTGTTAGAGGCACACAAGGATATTAGATTTACATATCAATATGAACAATGGTCATTGTTTGATTGCAGGGTTTTCATTGTATCGTTTTGTATGGGAGGTGTCACAGTGAGTTGCAGTCATATCCGTATACCAGCACCTCCCTCCGGACCCCAGGATCAACCCACCTGACAGTCTGTCTGAACACTTCTCAAATGAGTTTGTGCCTGTCTGCGCTGACTAATGCATCAAAATAACTGCAACTACACACTCATTAGCACCTAGTTTTTTCTAAATGAAGGTTTTGTTGGTTAGTCCCTCCTGGTAGATGTTGGAACTACCATCAGGACTCAAAAAACAGCATGGCAATCAATCAATCAATCAATCATAATTATTCAGGGAGTTCAGATGACTGGGAATGCTTTGCTAACATGTAAAAAGACATTGAAGATTATCTAAACTACAAAAAAAAAATGTTTTTTTTCTTTCAGTTTTTATAGCTTTGTCTTGTTTTTGTTTAAAATGTATTTTCATTTTTTAAAAATGTTTTTAAATCTATCTATCTATCTATCTATCTAGAAATGAAGATTATATACACTATAAGCTATTTTTTTCTTCAGTTTTCTAGTTTTTTTGGTTTTATTTTAATGTTTTGTAATTTTTTCTTTTTTTTTTTCGTGAAAATTACAAGTTTTTAAATCAATAGTGTATGTTAGTTTTAGCTTTTAGAAACAATGATGACTGGAGTATGCTTAATAAGAAAATACTATTTCAGCCTATCTACTTCAAATTTTTTATTTAATGTGTTACTTGCTGTTTCTTTGAAATTATTTTTTTCTGAGTGAAAATGATTTCCTACAGCAATTTACTTACACCTACTCACTTTCTATTACCGTCCTGGCAAACCTTTTAAAGCGATAGTTCACCCAAAAATGAAAATTACCCCATGATTTACTCACCCTCAAGCCATCCTAGCTGTTTATGACTTTCTTCTTTCAGACGAATACAACCGGAGTTATACTAAAAAATGCCCTGGCTCTTCCAAGCTTTATAATGACAGTGAATGGGTGTTGATATTCAATAGTACAATAGAAGTCCAATAAAGTGCATCCATCCATCATAAAAAGTGCACCACACGGCTCCGGGGGGTTAATAAAGGCCTTCTGAAGCGAATCGATGAGTCTGTGTAAGAAAAATATCCATATTTAAAACTTTATAAAGCACAATCTCTAGCTTCCGCTAACTGTCGTACGCACAGTTGTCGTAGGCTCTGGTGAGAAGTGACAAACGCGGAAGTGCAGTGGAGAGAGCAAAACAAAACACCTGTCATGAATTAGAAGCACAAAATGAGGATTTGTAAAGAAAAACGTTGGAGGATTTTGATATAAGCCAAGAGGAGACTGGTTTTCATTTGCTGTAAACAAAATTTGGTTCTCGCGAGACTAGCATATTCTCACTGGAGCTTACGCTGCGCTTTTGTCATCCGCTGGAATGCCACTCCCTCGTGAACGTGCATACAACATCATTTTCATTTTTGGGTGAACTATCCCTTTAAGTTTAATTCAATCACAATAATGCATCTAATTGGCTCTGACAGTCTCGCTAAATCGATTCAGCCTTTCCACCTTTTTTCTTTTCCTTTATGACTAATTAAATATTCTGAGTGATGTGCATTGATCACTAATCTTTGTGAGCGCTAGTTGCAAATACGTAAAATAACTGTAACTGATTGGCAGGTATATTTTCTAAATTTAACGAACAATAAAAGGTCAAGAAATAATTATTCCATAAGCAAAGACATTATCAGACCTGAATCAGTGAACACCACTGAATATCACATGCTATGAATAATAATTCATAGTGATAAGGTGTGGGACGACGACGGATGTAGTTTTGTTCTTTGCACTCAATTATTCCATAACACCACAGGTGTTTTGAATATATTATATCATAATTAATCTTACAAAGTGTAGCTTTAACAAATAACCTGCTGTCTCAAAATGACGAGGTCTTCATACCAGATGGTTGCACTGCAAGACACTTTACACTGAAAAAGGACAATTCTGTCCCACGCTGAGTTAGAAAATATATATATCTTGACCAAAGAAACATGAACTTGAGAAAACTTGTCTATGTTTAGTGTATCAGTCATTTACGATGTGGCTTAGTGGTTAAAGAGCTTTCAAAGATTTGATAAAAAGCAAAAATTGTTAGTTAATTAATAAACTCGGTAACACTTTATTATAAGGTGTCTTTGTTACACAGGTTACATGTACTTACGATTATAATAACAATTAATTATGCATAACTGCATGCAAGTAACACTAAGCCAACCCCTAATCCTAACCTTAACTATATAGTAAGTACATGTATTTAATTAATATTACACAGTACTGAAATGTATAATTACACTGCAACAATGACACCTTAAAATAAAGTGTAACCATAAACTCTTATGTTAAAACAATTGTATTATTTCAGATTAGTGCTGGGCAACGATTAATCGCATCCAAAATAAAAGTTTATGTACATAATATGTGTGTACTGTGTATTATGTATATATATATATATACATACATATAAATACACACACACATGCATGTATATATTTAAGAAATACATGTTATGTGTCACAATCTGTGATGGCGAGGAACGATGGAGACGAGGAATAAACGAAACAGTTTTTGATCCATGGAACGCAGGGTACATCAACACTGGAGACAGCAGGAAGCACATCAACGTAACAAGTAGAACCATCAGAGACAGACTGCACAGACTAGGACTTAAATACAGGGGATGATTGGGGAAACACAGGTGTATGGGATGACTAATCAAAGCTAATTAACAAAACGAGGTCAGGAACATGACCAAATAAGGGAACAGAAATGGGGCAAAACATGACACAGACAGTCCATGATCCTGATATTATGTTAGTATATTAAATATGTTTAGCCTATACTGTATATATAATATAAATTGTAT
>NW_015548226.1:558808-578931 GCF_001515605.1 Sinocyclocheilus anshuiensis | reverse complement strand
ACACATTTCATTACACCAAATACACAAAATAATGTTCTTTTTAGCAGCATCATATGACCCCTTTAAGAAAAATGTTATGTTTATATATTTAATATATTTATATACAATATAAATTATATGATTATAAATATATACATGTACATATTTTTAAAATATATACTGTATGTGTGTGTCTTTATATATACGTAATAAATATACACAGTACACACATACTGTATATTACATAAACAAAACTTTTATTTTGGATGCGATTAATCGCGATTAATCACTGCCCAGCACTATTTGAGGTGTTTTTTTTTTTACTGTTTTATTAGAGTTTCAGAGTCACGTCGTCATAGAAATTGTGAAAACCAATAACACAATGAATTCCCCATTTATGTAAAGTAAGCCAATCAGTCTGCCAGATTGAGATGCTATTATGATAATATTTACAATTAAGTATGTTATTTTTGTTTACTAAACCACACCTGATCTCCGTGGCCTCCATGTGACCCCATCCTCTTAACATCTCAGTCTGTCTATTCTCCTAACTGCATCCTCGACTTCAGCGCTCCGAGCTTTGTTTTTCTTCCTGACCTGCTGTCTAGTCTTTGATCATAGCTCTGCCCTAAAGGCAGCCTGCCAACGCTAAACTTATCCAAACCACTTTCTCTCACCTCCAAACACACCGTAAGAACCGTCCCGAATCTCAACCAGGGTTTATTCTCCTCCGTCCATCACGACCTGCCACTCATCATCACTCAAACAGACTCCAAAAGTTGTGCACCAAAGATGAAAGGAGAGTCTGCAGAGGGGACACATCAACCTCAGCAAACGAGAGAAAATTTGAGGCGCGTCTTCCTTCATCCGTAATTTCCACGTCCTCAAATGGAGATTGACTTCAGCTGCCCTCCAAACAGAGAGAGACGGGCTGCACGGGTCACCAAGGGTCTGGTCTGACTCGCTCTAAGAGGGCGTCCCACTGAGATAATCACTGTTTCTATCGCAGCCTTGGCTGGCTGTGGCCAACCCAGACCTCCTTCAGACCAGAGGATGGATTGTTGAACGGCACTCTGATTATGCATTGAATAAAGGAAAGAGAAATGGAGAGGAGCGCAGGGAGGGTGAATTTTCAGGGAGCCAGAACAGTAATTATATGACAAAAGGGGATGAAATGCATAAGAGGAGAATGGAGAAAAGTGTTGTTTGCTACACAAAAGCACTAAACCATCATCTAAACCAAATCACTTTATCACGTGGTCTTGATTGCCTTGCTGCTTTTGTAAAAGGGCCGAAAGGTCTTAGAGCAGTGTTACTTTGGTATTAGTTATATACTGTATGTTATTCATATTTTGAATTAGCTTTTACTTTATATTTTCAGCTTTCATTTTGTGCTGTATTTTAATATTTCTAAACACTGTATTTTCTGTTTTTATTTTAGTTTTGTTCATTTTTTTAAAAAACATTATAGTTTTAATAATATTGTGAATTTGCCATTTGTATTAGTTTTTTATATATATATACAAAGAGCATTTATTTTATTTCAGTTTTAGTTTTATTCAGGTAAACGTTTTGTAATTTTTCTTTTAATTTATTAATTTAATGTAATGTAATTTAATTCTAGTTTAATTACCAAAAAGTGACTGCTTTAAAAAAAAAAAAAAAAAAAATGATAATAACGATAAATGATAATCTCAATATTTCACAATTTGTAATCAAGTAATAGCATTTATTTATTACCTAATATTCGCTTAATATCCAGTGGCAACTTTGTATATTAGACCAATATTCAGAGGAATGGCCTTAAGCCTGAAACACACTGCACGATTTTCGGCTGTCCCAGACGAAAGATTGGCATCGTGAAACAATCGTGCAGATTTTAGTGATCGTGGCTCCTAATCGGTGGTCCTGTGTCGTACAGTGAGAGAGGTTCAAAGATGGCCGTTGTCACGGTCTCGTGACCAAAGATAGCCTACGATACAGCATGATCATCACACAGTGTGTTTGCTGGTACGATCCACGTTTACTGACCAACCAATAAAAGTGCGACATTAACATGACATGGCGCTAAAATATAAAACTGCTTACCTCAAGCTCTTATCCCTTCCTCTTTCGCCACTTCCACTGTTTTTCAGCACACATAAAACAACAACTGCTAAAGTGCGATTTATCATACTCTTTGTTGCTTACGAGGCAATAGGTGTCATCACTGCTCCGGGTGTGTGTTCACGGTGTGTGTGTGTGTGTGTTCACTGCTGTGTATGGGTCACCATACTTGGCCACATGTCACGTCACTATATCAAATGCAGGTAAAATTCTAAAATAACAATTGGACTATTGAACAATACTGTTTGACATATGTCTATTGTGTCTATTGTAAATTAATGTAATAATAGTGTAATAAACTCTGCACTGAAATTGCTGTTGCTGGCATTTGATAAAATAACTAAAATAACTTAAATGTTAATAACTTAAATCAACAGCTCTAAACATAGTTCATCTAGATTTTAAAGGCAGCTTTATAAGTCTGCCTATGTGAGTGTATGTTTCAGAGTGTTTTGTGTGTAGGTGTACCTGGTATTTACTACGTTATTGGGACCAAATGTCCCCACAAGGATAGTGATTTTTAAGGTCCCCATGAGGAAACATGCTTATAAATCATACAGAATTATTATTATTATTTTTTTTTAATCTACAGATGCAGAAAGTTTCCTGTGAGGGATAGGTTTAGGTGTAGGGTTGGTGTAGGCCAATAGAAAATACAATTTGTACAGTATAAAAACCATTACGCCTATGGAATATCCCCATAAATATAGCCTTTGTATGTGTGTGTGTGTGTGTGTGTGTGTGTGTGTGTGTATGTGTGTGTGTGTGTGTGTGTGTGCATCATTGTGTTGAAGAAAGCTCTTGCATAGAAACACAAGCAGAGAGTCCTGACCCTCACTCCATTAGAGGCGGCTCTGCACTTTGTTAATGGAAGAATTAATGTTTGGACGATTAAACTTTATTGGCCACTTCAGATGTTACAGTGACAGAACTGTGTTAGTTGCTACAAGGTGGGAAAGGTCAGCAATTTTCTGAAGCAGTCAACCCACACTAATCTGTTTTGAGAAGTCAATTCCAGGGACACGAGCTTCACTGCGCATAAGGAATATTATAAACATTAATGAATATCTTCGAGTCAGTCACCTTAATTTCAGAGGTTAGACTGTTTTTGCACGCCATAATCTATATGCCAAAACAGTCTAACTAGACTGTTTTCGTTCTCTTCCAAACCTTTTAAAAGGCCATATTGCACTGTACATCTTTGAACTGTGTGTTATTTTCTGAAGTGTATTTTAAATATTAGACAGGTTACTTGCACGATGACCATTTTTACACTTTGCCTTAACTTTAGGTCATTTTAAGGTTTTTAAATTATTTTCATTACATAATACATTAAAATAAAATTATATGCATGTAAAATATATCAAATAAGATTGAATTCAGCTAAAGTACATTCAAAAATTCAAATGTTCTAGAACTTGTACATATCTAACAAGCAAATATTGTATTCCTCTTGTAAGAACAACCTAACATGTCTTAAAGACAGAGAAAGAGCTGTGCCATTCTTCTCTTAGTTTTGTAAAAAAAAAAAAAAACAACATTCCGTTCGCTTCTCAGATATCAAGTAGAGACCTTGAACCAACTCTGCTAACTGTTAAAGACTGTCAGTCTGCTTCGCCCTTCTACATACAATAGAGATTTTCATATGGCTTTTCACTTCAAACACTTGACCTCCGACTCGGACTCAAACCAAGCAGGGAGCTTGAGCTTCTTTTATTATGACATTGAGAGAACTACACAGCAAAAAACCTCTAGAGTCCAAACCATTAGCATGGCTTTGAAAATATGTTTTTATGAGCATGTTCTTTTATCGACCAACACCTGGGAAAAGCCATTTGTTGAATGCAAAGCTCTGTGACCACTATTTAAACTTAATTTCATTTATTTAAATTAATTTCTAAAGAGTTGAGTATGTGATTGAAAATATACATATGCAAGCTTGAACTTAGCTTGCATATATAGCTTTGTGACTAATTTATTCAGCATATATATATATATTTAATAGTGATGCGCGGACGGCGGTTATATCCGCGGGCGCTGCGGATAATCCACAGGTCGGGTGGGTTGGATAATAAAAAAATGCATTCTGATTATTTGCGGGTGGGTCGCGGGTGGATAAGATAAATCATTAATGATGCAAATATTAACTACATTTTGTAAAATATGAACGTGTTTTAAATAGGCTACAGAAATTGAATAAACTGTAAATTAACATATTAAAGTTATTCAACAAAACATTATTTAGTCAAGAGCAGTGAGGGATTGTCTCTGTCTTTTGTTGTTTGATTAACATTAATGACAGACGGCACAGCTTTATAAAGGTCGTTTCACACTGAGCGCGATGCGAAAAAGCGAGGCGAATCGCCGACGAACGTTGCTTTCACACCGAGTGCGAAACGATTGATCGCCTTCTGCTAATTCACGCCTGCACGCTAGGTGGCGCTGACCAGCAATGCATTTTTACTCAGATATGTATCTCATATATGGATTTATACGCACATGGAAGAAAACGGACACTCCAGATCACATAATTCAATGGAGAATTTAGAAATTAAATTAAGAACATGTGAGAATAAATCTGTTCTCAGATACCAAAGATAACAGGAACTCGGCATCCACTCTCTTCTCTCTACTGGGATACTCTTCTTCGGTGTTTGTTTACACTGGTCGAAACAGCGCCACCACTCTCACCCTTTTGTGCAACAGCAGCTGCTCTGGGCATGTGATCTAAGCTCAAATCTGATTGGATGGCCCGTTTCATCATGGAGCGACGGGGAAAAAATCGACACAGGACGAAAAAAATATCCTCTTTTTTTTCACCGCGAATGATCGCGCCTGGCTGCTGTCACAAGACCTATTTCACGGATCCAATGCTGATACTCATGCGTTTTATTTCGCAGCTGTTTACATTAAATTAAGACAAAACCAACAAGGCAAAAAGTGCTTATGAGGATACTCGCGAGGACGACAATTTTGACGTCATTTTGTGTGTATTTGACCACTTAAGCGGAACAAGCTTTAAGCACTTAAGCTCAATAAACTCAATTTGACCGCAGCGCGCATTTTGGATGTGACTGTGAGCGCACAGAAAAGCGCCTCTGGAGCACGCGAGTACCGAATGGCTTAAAAAGACGTGAAAATAATACATTTTTGTGACGATGCAACAATGACCAATTAGGCAAGTGACAATTCTGTCAACTGTACCGAAACACGAGCTAAAGTCTTGTATCGCAGTGTGCAGCAGCTCTAGATGCGCCGATGTGAAGAGAAGGTCAAACAGAGGACGCGGTACAGCTGAATCACTCACGCTGTTTTCAAATGACTGATTTGATCTGATGGTTTGAGTGGATTTATTTACTCCTCTAACACTATATTGAATAAATGTTTTGCAGCAATTTCCCTCATTTTAAAATCGAAAGCTGTGGGAATGAGTAATGCAATATATGCGCAATCCCACACCGAAATTCAAGACCTGATTAAACATTAATACAGATAATTGTGAAATAGATTTCCATGACTTTTCCAAAACTTTCTGGGTTTATTTATTTTTCAAAAAATTCCATGACTGTTCCTGGTTTTTCATGACCGTACGAACCCTGAATGTGACGATCGGGTGCAGGTCGGGTGTGGTTATCTAAATCAGACAAAAATATAGGTGCGGGCAGGTGGCGGGTGCATAATTTATTTGAAGCTGCGGATTCAGGTGATGTTTTAGCTCATCCGTGCATCACTAGAATGCACAATATTAAAATGCTACCCAATACAGATTATTATTGTTTACGTAAATTATAGCCGCTAACTAATACATTGCTGATATTAAATTTCAATACAATTTTGTCTAAATAATATGTGCAATCCTGCATCCAAATTCAGGACCTGATTAAACATAATTCTATTATACAGAGAATTGTGAAATTGATTTCCATTACTTTTCCAAAACGTTCTGGTTTTATTTATTTTCCCAAAACTTTTCCAGGCCTGGAAATTGCTGTTTTAAAATTCCATGACTTTTTTTTTTTACGGTTTTTCATGACCGTACGAACCCTGAATGTGACAATCGGGTGTGGGTCGGGTGCGGTTATCTAAATCAGAGAAAAATATAGGTGCGGGCGGTTGGCACAACTTGGCAGGTGGATAATTTAATTGAAGCTGCTGATTCGGGTGACGTTTTAGCTCATCCGCGCATCACTAATATATATGTATATATACAGAGTTCTGGCATGAAACTCTAGATGGCGCATGTCACAGCAGCATGTTGTGGATGTATTGGCAGTAGCAAGTCTCGGTACTTGCTCTGCCGCAGCAGCAGCAGCGTAGCAGATCTATTCCACCAACTGTTTTCTGGTCAGTTTTTGCAATACATACCTGTGAATGTACTTTTATCTGCTTCTTAGGTGTTAGGTGTTTTATATTGTTAATAAGTGGTTAATCCCATCAAGTTCAGTCAGAAAAATTGGGTTAATCTTTGATAATTAGCTGACTTTAAAAGACCATATTGCTAGGACACAGTACAATCATGCAGATTTGCATTGCACAATATCAGGAAGATGGAAGAAGGCTCTTGTCATTTCTAGACTGGACTATTGCAATGCTCTTCTGGCTGGACTTCCAATATGTATGTCCATACCTCTACAATTGATTCAGAACGCAGCAGCAGAACTAGTCTTCAATGAGCGCAAGAGTGCCCATGTCACTCCTCTGTTTATCTCTCTGTACTGGCTACTGGCTGCGACTCACATCAAGTTCAAGACATTGATGCTTGCATACAGAACAGCCACGGGCTCAACAGCCCCCTATACCACCACTTGATGCCTCTAAGTATCATCACAGAAAGGGACAAAAACACTTTCCAAAACATTCTCATTCACTGTTCCTTACTGGTGGAATGATCATCCCCACCTTATCCAGAACACCAAATCCCTGACAATTTTTCAGTATTCAATATATACCAGAAAACTCATCTCTTCTGTCAGCACTTCCTGCAACCTGCTGGGGAAAAAAAAAAAAACTTCCTATTTGCTTTCACTATTCCTTTTCTCTCACTGCTGAGAGTTTAAGAATGTTTACTTTGGGTAAAACACAGTGCTCACTACTGTCACTTTTTATTCAGCCATCCAATCACAGTGGAAGAGGGGCGGGACAAATACCTCACGACCAACCGCCACATCCTATTTGTACTACGACCGAACAACAACACAGGAGAAGTTAACTTTGCTCATTTCCGAGTATTCATGTCTGTACAAGTTGGAATTCCCAGACTACCATGAATATTGATATTAAAAATAATGCTTGCAACATTATATCTGTGATGCATCTACCACATGACTTCCACAGATATTCCATATCATAACAAAACGTCTCAACTGAAAAAAAATAATGGAAAAAAAAAACGGCTGTATTTATTAGACTTCTATTGTACTATTGAATGTCAACAGCTATTCACTCCCATTAAAAAGCTTAGAAGAGCCAGGACTTTTTTTTTTAATATAACTCTGATTGTATTCATCTGAAAGAAGAATGTCATGTACACCTAGAATGGCTTGAGGGTGAGTAAATAATAGGGTAATTTTTGGGTAAACTATCCCTGTAATGCCTTCCTGTTCTAGCTGTAATGTTCTAAAAAATGTCTGAAACTTTGTATTACTCACAATATTACTGTTATCTCTTTAAGATTGATTGATTGTATTCCATATTTGTAAATCACTTTGTAAGCCAATTTGTAAGTCTGCTAAATGGATAAATGTTAGGATTACGGTGGGGGTGAGGTTAGGCTAGGTTAAGTTTACAAATGCATGCAAATAATTTAACAGAATTTCAACTCCAGTCAGTGTTTGCATTTCTGACTTGAATGTGGCATTAGATTGTGTATTATTCAATTATGAGTTCTAGGCTTGTACACTCATCGCCACTGACTGTCGATTTGTGGCCAGCAGGTGTTTCGAGTATCTGAAAGCAGTTTTATTTTGAGGAGTGAGTGAGTGTATTATCTGTGGTTAGGATGCATAACGACAATTAGAAAACAATAAGAGACAAGATAAGGGAATCTAAAGTAGGATGTAGCTTTTCTAACAAATACTAATCAACTTTAAGTCATCTTTGGAGTCTGTTTAAGGATCTGTAAACGGAGGCAACTCGCAATAAAAGGACAATTATGAGACAAAATGAACACACGCACTTGTTAATTTGCCATATTCATATCCATAAATAAATGTGACCCATTCGTGAAATCATTTTAGAGAGGGCGACGCTTCAGTTTTGATTACCTTATTCATAATGTCCTGCTTGAATGATCTCAGTCTTCATTAGGCAGGGAGACAGCAGCTTACTTAACGATAATGACGGCGCACAAAAGCGCAGCTCAATCAGGAGTTTGCTCCTGTCAGAGGAGGCGGCGTCGTAACTTCCACAGCTGAAGGGGTTTAACCAGCTGCCTCAGGTGTAACAGCAATGGGATCTTCAACTCCTGCCCTCCCAGCGGAATACATCAACTCTGGGAGACAATCAGCCGTTCATACAGCCGCCTCTCATTACATAGCCCAGTGCGTACGGTTAAAACGAGGCACGTGTCAAATGCAAATGGACCGAATTTGAGTGCCAGGAAGTTTGCATGATCTTGGGACAGCTGGTTTATGGATACGGGATTATGGCATCTTGTGGTCCTCTAGAAATTGGGAGAACAAAAAAAAAAAACAATAACACAGCTGTATGATGCCAAAAGGGTGGAAACAGTTATTATAGATTACAGACTGTCAGAGAGAGAGAGAGAGGCTTAATTATAATCCAGATTATAAATAATATTGGTAAAAATTATGTTGTGGTTGTTGCTGCTGTTGTAATAGCATGAAATAAGCACCATATATTGATAGCATTTTAATAAAACTGTTAACGTTACGGCAGTGGGGAATATGAACATGCATGAGTTATTTAATTTAATCTGTGTTATTTTAATGTTTAGTTTTTTTTTACCGAAAACATAGAGACACTGATGTTGATGTGTCTGCATTCAAGCATTTCAGTGGGCTTAAATAGATCACCCTTTGCGGCAGATTTAGTTCACAAACAACTGACAGTTTTGACGTAAATATGATTTTCAGTTACAATAATTAATCCTAAAATTCGACATTAGTAACTTACTTTTAGCAGCATCAGTCGCGCGCACGCTCACAAGATCTCCCGGTTCTTACTTGTGAATTCAGTTCACTGGAGACTCGTACTGCGTCTGCTAACGATGCTATGGGAACACAGTACAATCACGCCATGCTAACGTAGAGGAACGACTATATAAGTATTATAACTTCCATAAGCAAGTAATGCCCATAGGGAAGTTAACAACAACCCAAGGCTAAAACGGGCTGAACTCCCTGAGGTCACGCCCGGCCTGGTTAATAGTTCTAGAGTACTCATGCAACTTCGGCACCCCAGGGGTCGAGAGCTGACAAGTAAACTAATACCACAGAGCTTGAGCGCAATAAGGTCAAGGGCTCTCTGTCAGACTTGTTTGCATAACGTAGCGCATGTCTCTTCAAGCAGAAAGGACCCTGGCCTGTAAGGCTGGGACTTCCAGGTTATAAAACCTAGCAAATATGGACGGCGAGGCCCAGCCGGCCGCCTCACAAATTTCCGCAATGGACACACCACTGGACCATGCCCAAAACGAGGCGATGCCTCTGGTAGAATGGGCCCGTACTCCGATGGGAAATTGTAGGCCCAAGGAAGAGTACGCTAGCGTGATAGCATCTATTGTCCATCTAGAGAGTCTTTGCTTCATGACCGGATGCCCTTTGGTGCGGTTACCGAAGCTAACAAAGAGTTGTTCCGACTGTCTGAAGGGGATGGAAAGCTCAATGTAAATTCTTAGAGCTCTGATGGGGCAGAGCAGGGATAACTCTCTGTCCTCTTCAGAGGGAGGAAGTGCAGAGAGTGCAATGACCTGTGCTCTGAATGGAGTGGAGAGCACCTTGGGTACGTAACCATGCCTTGGCTTCAGGATGACCTTAGAGTCGTTAGGCCCAAATTCCAGGCAGGCAGGGCTAATGGAAAGTGCCTGCAGGTCTCCTATTCGCTTTACCAATGCTAGTGTCAGAAGCAGAGCAGTCTTCAGCGACAGTGACCGAAGATTGGTAGACTGTAGCGGCTCAAAAGGGGGCCCTTCAGGGCCCTCAGCACAGTGGGCAGTTCCCATGAAGGGACAGTGAGGGGGCGAGGCAGATTCAGCCTCCTGGCACTCCTCAAGAAGCGGACAAACACGCTGTTCCTGCCCACCGATTGGCCCGCAATAGGGGCATGAGAGGCCGCTATAGCTGCTACATAAACCTTGAGAGTGGAAGGGGAGCGTTCCTTATCCAGCAGCTCTTGCAGTAATGACAACACCACTGACAGATCGGAAGTAGAAGGGCAAACACTCTTGGGGCGGGGTCGCTGGCGCTTAGGAAGGGGGTAGCGTCTGGCCGAGTGGGAGCGCCCTCGTGTCTGCTGAGTCTTAGCAGGCTGATCGGCGGGGGCGGCAGGTGCTGGCTTCGCGGGCTGCTGAGTCGGCGTAGACTTAGGGTGACTAGAGGCAACAGCGGAGTTGGAGCGCTTTGGCAGGAAATGTCGCATAGCTTGGGACGATTTCTGTGCCTCCGTGAAGCGCTTGGCGAATCTTTCGACCGTCGGTCCGAAGAGGCCTTTGGGGGAGATCGGAGCGTCAAGGAAGGGGACCTTATCCGCGTCCTTGATTTCCATTAGCGTCAGCCATAAATGGCGCTTGAGCACCACAAGGCTGGCCATAGACCTCCCGATCACCTGAGCGGTGGTCTTGGTGGCTCGCAGAGCCAGGTCAGTTGCACTCCTCAGCTGCCTGAGGGTCGCGGGATCCCGGCCAGACTCGTCCGTGGAGGCGAGGATCTTGGCCTGAAAGACCTGGAGGACCACCATTGAATGTAGCGCTGAAGCCGCCTGTCCAGCAGAAGAGTAGGCGCGTCCAGCGAGAGCTGAAGTGGTCCTACATGGCTTGGACGGTTGGGCGGCCTTTGCCTTCCAGCCGATAGCCGTGGGCGGGCAGAGGTGCACGGCCACTGACTTGTCCAGGGGAGGTAGCTTGTCATACCCCTTTTCTTCAGCGCCGTCGATAGAGGTGAGAGCGGATGAAGCAGAAGTACGGAGGGGGGCGGAATAGGGAGCACGCCATGATCTGGTGAGTTCGTCGTGGACCTCTGGGAAGAATGGAGAGGAACACTGACGAGGGGCCTGACGGCGCCCCGGCAGGAACCACTCATCCAGACGGCTGCGAGAGGGCTCCTCCGGTGGAGACCACTCTAAACCCAGCTCTTCGACCGCTTTCGAGAGGATACGGAGAAGCTTGGCATCCATCCCGTCTTTGGCGGTGCTGGGCGTGGACGACGGCAAGGCGGTGGGGTCGGTAACCGAGCCCAACAGCTCCTCTGCATCCGAGGCTGTCAATGACATGCTGTCATCGGGCAGCTCGTCCTCACTACCGCCAAACGAGACCAGATCGCTCGCGCCGGCAGAGGGACACTGGTCAGACTGGGAGAAGAGGATGGGTGAACTCTCTTTCTGAGGCGAGGGCGAGGCGCGCGGGATCTGGGCCGACGTGAGCTCGCTTGCAGCCGGACACTTGAGTCCTCTGCCCTGCTGTTTTTTCCTCACAGGTCCCTGGGAGGAAGAAAAGGGGAGGGCGCGAGGGGCGGAGTCGCTCTGTGAAAAGAAAGTGATCCGCGAGCGTAGAGAGGTGAGACTGAAGTTCTCACAGTGAGAACAATCAGTTCCCGTGAGCACAGCTTCCGTGTGGGATTTCCCCAAGCAGGAAAGCACTCTGTGTGGCCATCATCGGCGTGCAGGGGAGACCCGCACGAACCGCAGTAACGGCGTGGCATTTGCAACAATGCCAAGCTCTTTTAGTAAGCTCTTTTAGAATCGCCAGATGGCGGCAGGGGAAATGGTCCAGAACTGCTGCGTTGCTGAGGCGGCGGAGAAGCAGTTCAGCCGAGCAGAGAGGTCCCAATCCAGCTGCGAGGTGTGTTAACGGCGAGCAGGCTTCAGAATCAGCATAGAGCATAGTCGTCGCTGAAAAAGAAGAAATCTGAGAATCCTGTGGTGAACGCACGCTTATATAGCCAGATGACCCCACCCATTCTGGCGGGCTTTGTCGCCATAGGTTTGTGCAGCTCCACTGCCGAGCCATTGGTTCGTTTTATATAGACTGCACAAACCAATGTCCGTGCAGATTGAAAAAGGCTTCAGTTCAGGAGAAAAAAGCATTTTCCCATAGCGTCTTTAGCAGACGCAGTACGAGTGAAGTATCGATAGGGAACGTAAAGTATACACATACATTTTTGTACATTTAGACAATTAAATGTATGAGATCACCATGTTTTGACATCTGAAACATGAATCTATTTACATTCAGTACACTTTGTGAATCCTCTGAAAATGGTCTCAACTGGAATTACTGGAATCTTGTGTCCAAACCTCAGGCACAATCCCATTCTTTTACATTTACATTTTAAACAGTGTTACAGCATATATTTCAGTGCCTATTCAATTGTACTAAAATGTATGTGTGCTAAATACCTATAAATATCAATGAGAACACATTGTGTTTTCAAACTGTCATATACTTTAATGAAGGATAATTAAAATGCTGTTAGCTATCATGTGCAAATGCTCCAGGGGGGACAGATATCAAGAACTCTGTTAATTATTGAGAAGCGAGAGTAAATGTTATCAGAGGTTAGCGTGTGACACCATTACTGCTAAGTGTTCTTAATTGACAAACGTAACCTAAAATAGGCTAAAAATACTAATTGATTTAAAAAGGCAGGTTTTGTGTCCATCCATTTCTGTATCTCCATCCTTAATTATTTCATTTCCTTCTTTTTATTTAGAAAAACCAGCCATCTGGCCGCAAGCGTTCCTGGCAGTAACTAATTCTGGCAAATATTCTGTCATTTATTGCTATCATGACATGCCATAAAAAATTATTCTCTCATTAATAACGTATTTATGGGCTGAAGAGGAACAAGTGAAAATGTGTATCTTTCACTCAAATGAAAGAGTGCAGCAGGAGGGCGAGAGTTAGAGACAATCTAATTACGGCAAATCCACCTCAGATATACTCCAAATCATTGTTATGGTGCTAATAAGCTGTCAGAGGTGTCAACATAACTGTTATTGGCTAGACTTTTCAAAATAATGGGTTTCCTACCTGAACTTTTCTAAAATAAATATGTCATTTTGTATAATCTAAAAATGTTTTCAAATGGTTTCAAATTAACACTCCTCCCATCTGCTATTGGTCAGGCAAACAGATAGTCCCGCCCCAAACTCACACCATTGGTTGAGCTGTGCTGGAATGCATAAAAGCGTGGCAGCTTGTTTCTGCCATATGATAAAAAAAAAAACTAAAAAAGGTAATTGCAACACTAATTCTGGCAAATATTCTGTCATTTATTGCTATCATGACATGCCATAAAAAATTATTCTCTCATTAATAACGTATTTATGGGCTGAAGAGGAACAAGTGAAAATGTGTATCTTTCACTCAAATGAAAGAGTGCAGCAGGAGGGCGAGAGTTAGAGACAATCTAATTACGGCAAATCCACCTCAGATATACTCCAAATCATTGTTATGGTGCTAATAAGCTGTCAGAGGTGTCAACATAACTGTTATTGGCTAGACTTTTCAAAATAATGGGTTTCCTACCTGAACTTTTCTAAAATAAATATGTCATTTTGTATAATCTAAAAATGTTTTCAAATGGTTTCAAATTAACACTCCTCCCATCTGCTATTGGTCAGGCAAACAGATAGTCCCGCCCCAAACTCACACCATTGGTTGCGCTGTGCTGGAATGCATAAAAGCGTGGCAGCTTGTTTCTGCCATATGATTAAAAAAAAAACTAAAAAAGGTAATTGCAACTTTTTATTTCGCATATTTTTTCTTGCAATACTGATTTTATATCTCAGTTTTCTTTTTTTCTTGTAATTCTGCCTATATGCGAGATGTTAACTTGCTTACAATTGTGAGTTAACAAACTCACAATTCTGAAAAGAAAAGTCTGAATTATGTGAAGCAAACTTGCAATTTTGAAGAAAAAAGTCAGAATTGTGAGATAGAAACTCGGAATTGTGAATGTTTTCTCATTGTTTATCCACATTTCGAGGATAAATTAGTTTAAAAAGTTTTTCCCTCACATCTCTGTGATATTTGGGTCTAGATATGGTTTAAAGCCCTCTTTCAGCGTCGATTTTATTGTATTCTAGCTATCTGTTAGCATTCCCATTCATCTCAATGAGATTCTAATTCAGCGAATATATTCAATTCTAATGTATTGTAATATTCTTCCATTTCTTTAAAATATTCTGGCCGCTCGTTTGAGTTGTTCCTATACTTTGTATGGATTCTGGAGCAGTAAAGTCCTTGGTGTGATGACTGCACACAGCCAAGGTTGCTGTGATCTCCTTAAATGTAAGCTGTCAAACATGTTCAGTCCACCCTCACCACTGCTGTGGTTGTTTCTGTACTGTGAAGGTCGACCGAAGTCTCAGACAGACCCTTCTCGAATAAAACATCTGGGAAAATTCACACTGAAAGTTTAAAGAGTGCTGCACAACATTAGTCTGGAACAGTGCTCGAAGTAGTACTTATTTAATAATGTATATGTTATTTTAGTTCAGGGCTCTCACAGCCTGGGGGAAAAAGCTGTTGAGCAGTCTGGCGGAGCGGGCTCTGATGCTCTGGTACCGTCTTCCTGATGGTAGGAGCTGGAAGAGACTGTGGGAGGGATGGGTGGGGTCCTTCACGATACTGTTGGCTTTGCTGCAGCATCGTGTAAGGAAAATGTCCAGGATGGAGGGAGAATGTATGTTTTCCTACCATAAGCATGTATTGTATACTTGACATGAAATCTGTTTTTTTTTTTTCTGTTCTGCCTTCTGACAGACTTAATATGCATCCTATATTCATTTGCTGAAAGAAACAGTGGTCAGTTCAGCATCACTGCTGGCCAAGTGATTATGTACTATTAACTGGATTTGGCGAGGCTTGAGGCATTGATTATAATGAATATTTTATTAAAGATTTTAGTTTAAAGCAAATAGTTGTAAGTAAGTGAGATATCTCTGTATATTTACTAAATCACTTTTGATGCACACCAGTTTATTACCCGCCCCTAAAAGTAACATAAAAACAAGCCATTAAAAGTTTAATATGTGAATTATATGGCCAATGTGCGTGCACAGTGATGTTGTTCATACTTAATGTGCATTCTCTTTTAATGTGCAGTCCTGTAGGAGGCGATAGAGTTTGCTTTAAATGTATGCACGCCATTAAACTGGATGAGTTTATTGTATTGATATTGTTCAGCTAGCTAGCTATAAACATGCTAGCAATTTAGATTAGATTCTCAACTCAAATCCATTACAGTTCCAAAATTGTTTATTGCATACAATTTAAATTTCAAACTATGTTTATCATCAATGCAAATTAACCCGTATTCCATGCAGTCTGGGTTGTATTTCTTTTCATTTGGAAAGTTTTGTTCATGGTTTTCGAGAATGAAGTTATGTCACATCGCATCTGCATTAATTGACTAGACTAATTTGGTTCTAGGTCCAACTGACAGATTCATTTAAAAATAGAGTTTAATTGGACTTTTTTGTTGCTTTTTTGTTGCTCACTCTATAAAAGATTTCTGTTTCAAATAAATGCTGCATTTGATTTTTTTACATCAAAAAATCCTAAAAAAAATTGTATCACCATTTCGACAAAAATATTAAGCAGCATAACTGTTTTCAACATTGATAATGATAAAAAAAATATTTCTTGAGCAGCAAATCAGCATATTTGAATGATTTCTGAAGGATCATGTGACACTGAAGACTGGAGTAATGATGCAGAAAATTTAGCTTTAATAAATTAGCAGGAATAAATTACATGTAAAAATATATTCGAATAGAAAACAAATAGTTATTTGAAATTGTAATAATATTTCACAAATATTACTGTTTTTTATGGTGGCCCAGTAGTACACAACACAACGAAACCTCCAAAACACAACAAAATCGCCACAACACAACGCAAAGGACTTATTTCGCTGTGTTGTGCTAATATCTGTGTTGCGGCACGGCTTGTTTCCATTGTGTTGTGCTAATTTCTGTGTTGCAGCGCGGCTTGTTTTCATTGTGTTGTGGCTTGTTTCCATTGTATTGTGCTAATTTCATTGTGTTGCGGCTTGTTTCCATTGTATTGTGCTAATTTCATTGTGTTGCGGCTTGTTTCCTTTATATTGTCCTAATTTCGCTGTGTTGCGACTTGTTTCCGTTGTGTTGTGCTAAATTAATTGTGTTGCAGCTTGTTTCCTTTATGCTGTGCTAATTTCGTTGTGTTGCGAGTTGTTTCCGTTGTGTTATGCTAATTTCATTGTGTTGCGTCTTGTTTCCCCTGTGTTATGGAGATTTTGCTGTGTTGTGCACTACTTGGCCACCGTAGTTTTTACTGTATTTTTGTATTAAATAAATAGACAACAGTAGTGTAGCGCATTTTATATATAGCATTGTTTTCCTCAGCTGCCTATGACCCATTTCAGACCAGAAAACAGCTGGTGACCCATCAGTTGAGTATATTTTGGGCCTAACAGTCTTTGTCTAGCGAGAGCGACAGCTCGACTTGTTCACAAGATATGAAGAAAACAGTGTAAACTCACAATTGGTTGTTTTCTCAGTGCCAGTACATCTTTCGTCCTTCCCTTGACACCTTCTTCGTCTCATCTGGATAACTATTAATATGACAAAGAGGTGAGAGTCGCCCCCACAAATAAACATGCAGCACTGCGTGATTTATATCCAGTGCCAACACTCTTTATTAGACTGTCAATACATTTCCTGTTGTCTATTTGCAGCTGTCGAGGCTGAATACACAGACAGGCCAAGAGGAGAATAAATACGTCTGCGGCGGGTGAGAAAAGCCTCCGGTGATGAGACCCGTGATGGACAGAGTGGTAATTGTGCAGCTGGGCTAAACTATCATTTCAAAGTGTTATCACACAATCCTGACTCCCAGGGGCCGCCCGCCTGCCAGCCGTACGGAGGCGCTGGCGGAGCTCCAGACTTTTGCCAAGCTAAGCGTATGCTGGGCAGCAGCCAAAGCAATGGCATCCTAGCAAGGGCACAATGATGCACATGAGGGCAGGATGTGCAGGTAACACTTCAATAAACCAAGTGCTTAATCATGCCTTGTATATTTACTGCAATAACAAGCATGTTTCATCAAATTAATGTCTTATTTTGCATCTCTTTGACAGTGGGAAGAATAGCGGAAAGAAGAGAGGAAATGTTTGGAAGAAGAGGGGTGAATGAGATAGAGGTAATGCAACATTCAACATGTTGCATTATAATGCACATGCGTTAACAACTATGGCTATTATGCATGAGTTTAAATTCAACATAAAATAAAAAATGGACCACATTTACAGTTCGACTTCATGATATTACATCAAAATGTAGTTTTCTGAGACAAAAATGTGTCTTTGAAACAGCAAGTCTCTAAAACAATATTTTATTTTTCCATGTGTCCCAAGCCACATGGACTCTCAAGCTATATCTTTTCAAATATATCTTAAAATGTACTTATATTTCTTCATATATTTGTTGACGATTTTTTAAATATATTTTCAATGTCAATATTTAAATTACCCTAAAGCTTTATTTTAAAGCCATGCTGTTTATAACATATATTAAGCATATACTCTACATATAGTATATTTTGCCACAAAAAAGCCATATGGAAAACAGTCACTTTGTATGATCGAATCAGTTATTGGTTTTTTTTGTGTTTTTTTTTTTACTCTGAAATTAAACATTATGGAAGTGAAATGGGTTGCAAATAATTTATATTGACTTTAAATGCTCAAGTAGGTGGATTAGATCCCAAAAGTTGACAGCTTGCTACTTTTACACATTTTATCAATATATTATAATGAAATGTATGATGTTTTACAGTGCAACCTTAAAATCAATTCTTCTAAAATATGTGTATCGCTAATGACAGCATAAACTCACTGTGCCTAATGGACGTTCAGGGTCAAAGTGCAAGAGGGCAAAGGTCAGTAAGTTGCATTTTAAATAACTGTGTTACTAATTGGTTCACCCCTGAATAGGGCAAATCCGAGCAAATTAATTTTGTAATCCTGGTGTCATTTCAAGGACGTCTCCAGCAGTGACATCTGTTGTTCTCAGCAGTCGACTCCAGTCAGTGTGTCTTCTTCACCGCACGCTAATATTTGTCAGGCAAGTGTCTCGCCCTAAAACACATTCCTATCGTCGACTTTGTGGGATCACTTTGGTTTGGTTTTTTACATATTATTTCAGATTTAAAATAAACTGATTTTTAGAAGTGATAGGTAATGTTGAAGATTTCCGGGATTTGAACCTACAACCATTGGGTTATCAGCCAGTATTTTCAACCACAAAACCAAATAATGCCTTTTAACTTAAAACAAATCGCAAACACAACAAAAAAGCATTTGCAACACGTTTAGCTTCATGTGAAGTATCACTAAGTCAGGATAAAGAATATTCAGTGTGACATAATACAGGCCAGGCCTTGACTGGATTGTGAAAACGACACTGTATTTTGTTTTCAAAGTTTGTAAATAAAATTAATTGTAGTACGTTTTACATGAAAATACTTAATTCAATGTGTTACTTGCCACTTCTTTATAATTAATTGTGAAATTTACTAGCAATTTCTGAGTGAAGACCGTTTCTACATCTTTTTATTTTCATTGTAGGCTGTAATATGGGCTATTTTTCCCATCTGTGCAGCCTTCTAAATGTTAACACCTGTATATTTTGACAAAAATCACAAATACATTTTTTATGGACGTTCCTGGTGGTATTTAGGGCTTGGGTTTCATTGCACAAACAAAAACATTAAAACACTCAGGCAAGGTTGAGACTGTCAGAGCCCACCCAACATGGCGGCTGTTTCACTACTCTTTCTTAAATAAAGGATTAGCACGTCTAATTGCGCACCAATAGCCAAACTCTTTTAGCTGATAAGGTGCTGCATGAGTAATGCATTTCTGTCTTCCTCCGAGTGCCGTAGACATAGACAGGATTTACTTCTGCCTCAAATCTGTGCGAACAGGCTCAGAGGGAACGTTCTGCCAGCTCTATCTACATAAGCAATCAAATCAAATGGTGCATTCACGTAGCCTCTTCAATTTAGCCGTACTACGCAGATGTGGCACTGCTGAAATTGTTTCTGCTATTCTCTCTTGGTGACTTTCTTATCATTTTAAGTCTCAACTTGAAGGAAGCAAATGACAAACAACATCTGGAACTTAGATTGTTGGCTGAAAAAAGTTGGATGTGTTGACCTTAGGGTTGCCAGGTCTTTACTTAAATATACACTTTTAAAAATAATGGTTCTTAAAAAAAAAGCGGGGAGTGATGCAATAGAATAGAAGAACCATTTTTGGTTCCCCAAAGAATCAAAGTCAACAGTTTTTGTTTTTTTTCCAGTAAACTTTTTTTTTTTTCTGAATATAAAGACCATTATAATAACCTAAATAAATTTTATTAAGATTCTTTTGTGGAATGGAAAGATTATTAAAGGTTCCTCATGGAACCATCAATGCCAATACAGAACCTTTATTTTTAGGAGTGTACCACTACTAAAGTTAATATTTAGACAGTGTTATTGTATAAAGTAACAAAATTACATATTTAATCATATCAAAATTACCACAAAAAATTAAATATGTCATGACTAGGCATGGGCCAGCATGAGATTTTGACGGTATGATAACATTAAGCAAAAATATCACGGTTTCACGGTATTGTCGCAAAAACAGAATGTTCTGTTCTGACTAGCTTTGTGAAATTATACTTACATGCCTGAACGAAGCAAACAGCAGAAGCGCTGAATGAGACGCAGATTCACTCTGTGACAGCAGGAGGCGCTTCTGGAACACCACATACAGCGTTTCCTTGGTTACCGCTGTAAACAAAGCAGCACTGCGCTGAAACACTGC
>NW_015548226.1:536112-558728 GCF_001515605.1 Sinocyclocheilus anshuiensis | reverse complement strand
TGCATTGCAACGCAGTTTGTGCAAGTCCAGAACAGAGACGAGCTGCAATAAGACAAAAAACGTCCGGTTGCCGATCGCGTAAATTCCAGGGGAAGCTCCTTAGGTTCGTCCATCCTACAAACATGTGACTGACCGCTCGCTCGCACCAACAGGAGGAGGAGGGTGGTGTTACTCTCTACACTGCACTCAACCTGAGAGATTCCTACACTTTCAGTCTTTGAGGAGACATGAAAAACAGCGCATACCGCAGGAACGGTATAACGGAAAATATTAGCGGTTTTGAAACTGTGACATTTTCAAATCGCGGTATACCTTGAAACCGGTAATCGGCCCATGCCTAGTCATGACTGAAAGGTTTATTTGAGTTGAGAGATTGTACACTGTAAAAAAAATTATATGATCAGTCATGGCAACTACTTTAACTACTCAAAATAAGTTCAGCAATTTCAACTTTTTAAAAAGTTATGTAATACAACTACATTTTTAAAGTTTTTTTTATTTTTTTTTTTTTAAGTTTTTAAGTTCTAATTATTTCTACAACCAAGTTGATTATACTTAAAAAAAAATTGGCAGCAACTGAACATAAGTTTTTGTGTTGAAATAGGTGACATTTTTTGAAAATGTATTGTAATATTTACAAACTAAATGCAAAACATTTCAGCTGAGACAGGACAGGTTTTAAAGGTATGTATGGATAATACAAAATCTACAAAGCATTTTTGCATTTTATTGAAACAATTATTTGTATGGATTAGAAAAATTACACGAATAATTTTGTGATATTTTGCTTGTTTTTTAATTGATTTAATTATAATAATGATGTTCTGATTTGGACGATTATAATTCATTTATGATCATTTTGCATTTTCCCTGTTTCTGAAAAGACTTGAAAATTGTGGTAGCTAAGAATCCTGTTTACACGGTTTGTACCATGTGAATAAATGGTATCTGTCTTTTAAAATATTCAAAATGTCTAATCTATAGAAAAATCTAATGTTTATAGCAATAATACTACAGATGAATGCTCTTCACCATATGGTCCATGAGCAGTCAAGGAAAATGACAGATGATGCTCTAGTCTAACAACATCAGCAAAGCCAGAAACAGAAAGCTGTGGATCGAAGTGTTGTGTGTCTGAATGCCCGTTTGCATGTGCAGCTCGTTTCGTGACTCTGAGCCTTGCGGTGTGTAGGCTGAGTGAAAAGCTCTCTCATGAATGAAACATCACGGCTAAAGAAACGAACCGCTTCACTTCCACTGGCTCACACGCTCAAGCACACAGACACAAACATGCTTCACATGCAGCACAACATGCAAGGGCAGTCCATCTATACGATGCTGAAAATAGTAATATTTTCTCTATTGCGAGTTGGTGGTGGCCAAAGCATGGAATTAGTGAGGCTGGATGGCAAGACCAGGTGATGGAGTGATGGCACTTGGCCGTTTCCGTGCAAAACCGGCACGGTCTGAATGTGCGTGCAGCCCCGAGCGGCCCATGAGGCCTTGCTGCTGTGCCGCAGTCTGCGTGACTCAAATTGAATAAAGTTTAAAAGAAAAACAGACCATGCATGAGGAACAAACTCCAATCTCTGACCTCCACCTGGAATCATTTTTGAGTTAATCAGTCCTCCATCTGTGTTTTTCTAATGAGAGGTCTGCAAACCAACCCGAGCTTAATGGGACCTACATACAAACTGGTGGGTTTGGGTCAGGTTCAGGTCTGAAAACTGAAAATAACATTAATATAGGCTAAATAATTTATGTTTTAATCATTACCTAATACTGTCTTATAATAGGGGTTGTGATGGACCTGCAGGGGGTTTGAGAGATTGTAATGGAATGTCAATTCGAATATATATTGTAAAATTGAAACTGTAAAATAAAACTAAAAAACTAATCTCTGATCTTATTAAATTAACATTTCCAGATAATTTTTGTAATAACTTCACAAAAAAGTTCACATAAACTTCACATAAAAGCTAATTCTTTCATTTTGAAATGTCATCTTTATAGTGTAACACTATATTTTTCAAATGACATACAAGTAAATATAAATATATTTTTAACATTTCATAAATATTTATTATATACACACTGAAAATTTGGTTGTAGAAATCATTTTCCATCAGAAATTGCTAGTAAATTTCACAACTGATTGTATAGAAATGGCAAGTAACATAAAATGGCATGAAATTTAAAAGTAGAAAGAGAGTATTTTCTTTTTTTTTTTTCATTTATCTACTTAACTTTGAAAAATAATTTTTACAGTGTATATTACAGCTGCCTTAACATAAAAAAAAAACAATATTTATTATTTTATTGTTTATACTATGGTAATTAGTTAAATGTAATGAAATAATAACTTTTAATTAAAAATATATTTTATATAATACAGTATATAATTAATACATTTAAAGGTTAGAACACATTGGTGCAAAACTCATTCGGGACAATGACTAAGTTACAGACATAAATTATATTAAAAATTCCGCCTAGCAACACCTTAGTAACCACCCAAAACACCCTAGCAACCACATACTGTATCAAAACACTAAAAACACTCGAGACACCTTAGCCAATTAAAAAAAAATTACTCTGGCTTTGAGTTTCCATATTTGTGTATGAAAAAATCTGTATTTATTGAAAAGCTTGAACACTGCTTGAAATCTCAGGGATAGTTCAAATAAATTATTTAGATGAAAGGGGTTCGGCTGGGAACCCCTGTTCTAACATATAGGACTACAGTGTTCTAATATATGCAGTATGGACTATAATTGTACAGACACATCAGTACACGTCAGCTACCATGCTGTCTAATTTATTTTGCCACCGTGGTCGTCTATCTTGAGGACGTTTTCAGGTTTTGAAAGTGAGAAAGTTTTAGGGTTCAGACCTCGCACAGTGTGTTACTAATTTGCCTGAAGAATGCGTTCGCGTAAAGACAGAAGCGGTTCTCTTTCATCCAAAGTGCTGAACTTTTATTTCCCTTCAAATAGGCAAAGATGTTATCAAACACAAAGCGCTGATGCTCAACACTCGTGAGGAAGCACGCTAGCCTGTAGGTTGCACACGGGAGAGTCAGACCAGCGGTGAGAGGTTCAACCAGCGAACACATGCGCCCAGAGGACGGACCGGAGGAGAAAATCAGGCTAGGGCACGACTGAGGCTCCAGGGGTTTGGAGATCAATGCACATAAATTATGTGCTCCATTTCCACATGTGTTTTTTCGCCTCTCTTCCTCATTGGAGTTCTTAATGAGAGCCGGATTGAAACGTGCTGATTCCCTAAAATGTATTTTTGGCATGGACATTAGTGTAATTTGCATAGAGTAATCAGACCGGTAATCAGTCTTGCGTAGTTGCTGTCCACACAAACATGCACGGCGATACAGGTGTGAAATTTTGCCAGCAACTCTCGCTTGCCTTCTTTTTATCCATAACTACAGCCATATGTGGATTTACACCTATTCATTTCTATTTGGGTCACTGGATTGCAGTGTAATTCAACTATGTGGTGGGCATATGATAGTTTTGACAATAGCAAGACAAGCATCACTATTACTTTCGCTAATATGAATTTAAAGATAGGTATGGCACTTTTCTAAGCAATCAAATCAAAGTAAAATAAGTTAAAAGTCCCATAGACTGACATGGAAAAAGAGGCCCATCATTAGAACACCTTAGAAATTGTATAGCAACACACTGGCTTAATGGCTGCATTGGGCAAGAATATGTCTATTAACTCAAAAACTGTTCAAATCTCATGTTCTGTTTGATTTTTGAAAGTCTGAAACTTTTTGGTCACATCCATGGATCTGAATTTCAGAAATGTTGGAAGGAATAGACAGACAGTCTGTCTGGGGTAACGTACCCATCGCTGCGCCTGCAAACATGCTGCCGCCCCCTTGTACTACAACGGTGGGGGAGCTGCGGCATGCTGGGAAACCAAACCACAGGCAAGATCAGTGCGTTAACTAGGACAGTTCCAAACTTTTCAAATAGTCACACTGCTTTGAAAACACTCAGCCTCGGAAGAGAAAAGATGTAACCAAAGGAGACATTGTTAGGGTTTATGCATAAATTGTTATGGCCAAGTTTTAATTTTTTTAAAGGCAGAGTGTTTTTAGATTTTGTAGCCTACTACCTTAGATTTAAGAATGGATCTCAAAACCTGTGTGGGTCAAATATCACCCTAAAGCAAAAAATAAATAAATAAATAATAATAATAATAATTACAATAATAATAATAATCATCATCATAATAATAATAAACTACATTGTGCATTACGTTTTTGTTTTGTTTTTTGACATTGTAGTTATTTTCATGACAAAAATAACGAAAATCAACATGGAGTAGGCCTATAATAGAAATCACAATTTTGAGGGAGAAAAAAAAAATGAAATAGATAGATAGATAGATAGATAGATAGATAGATAGATAGATTGAAACATATCACACCTGCATGCTGATATATTTAGCTTAGTTTAGTATACATTACACGCACAATTCAAGGAACAACCATGTAAATACGTTTGTGAATTAACTTACACGCTAAATACATAAGATAGCCTAAGTCAAAGCCGCTCACACGAAATTCATTAGATGTGTTCTTTAAGTCGAAAAGGTAACATTAGGTATACCACGACTGCAGCTGTCTCAGAGAAGTTATTGAAGTTACATTTAGGAGGCAGCACGATTGTTAGATATCGCTTTTGTATATCAAGAAGATAAAATTGAGTAATTTACTGTACATTTTAGACCCAATATCGCCAGTTATTTGCTCTGCCAAAAACAGTTACAGTACCACACCGCCATTTACTCCCTGAATGAATCAGCGTTTTGAGCTAATCGTTTTAGTGAATGATTCAAATGACTCACTCATAAAGAAAGAATAAGCCAAATGACTCACTCATAAAGACTGTCACTAGGTAACCTCGAGAAAGAGTAGGCCTAATTGAAAAATCCATATCACTAATGAATAGAAAGACTAAAAAATATATATAGTCTTTAGATAATAATTAAAAAAAAGATCTTGACATATGTTTTTGAGAGATTTTTTCTGACTTGTATGAGCAAATATGAAGTGTACAGTACTTAGTGAGCTTTACTGGTCTTTTTTTTTTTTTGGTCTGATTTAAAGGGGTCATATGATGTTGCTAAAAATAACATTATTTTGTGTATTTGGTGTAATGAAATGTGTTTATGCGGTTTAAGGTTAAAAAAACATTATTTTCCACATACTGAAGATCTTCTTTATGCACCAAGAGCTTGTAACACTCCAAAGAGAAAGGAAAAATTGAAATAGCATCATATGACCCTTTAAGATTATAAACTATACATTTTGCTCAGATTTGTAAGGAATCATATCGCGGTTGCTTACCATGCTGGAATGAATAAAATAATTAAGGTTTTGATGTGACTGATGTGTTTTATGCTATCTTTTGAATCAACCACTGAGCCAGTTGTTATTTGTGCTTTGCGCACAGACAATACCCACAAGAACGATAAATAATTGATTTGATTTGATAATAACATTTTATTTTAGTGTTGAAAACAATCTCTAGGGTAACGACGACACCGGAATGCGTTCATTAGCCTACTCATCGAATTAGCCCTCCAGAAAATTCCGCCACAGTACATCTGAGAACTGACGGAAACACTTTGAGCTCTATTGTGCGAATCTTTTTTCGGTAATAAGCTCCGTGAAGTTGAATCGGCGGTCAGGCCTCTCTGTGACTAACAAGGTTTAATCCGGGCCAACAACACCACGGAACCGCCTGATTCAGCATTCAGCCCGTACCATATGCATTTTCTCGGCCCTTAAAATGTCTTAGCATCAGAATTAGAGCTTAATTTCTCCTCTGTCTGGTTGATATCTCCGGGGGCGTGATAATTTGCACGGCATGGATTGTATCAGATTCATGCAAATAAGGATCATTGGTGACAGACTTTGCTTATAACATTAAAGGGAAAGTTTGAGTGGTTAGGGTGCAAGCCGAGGCCAGCAGAGTAAAGGTTTTGCATTGAAATTATGCCGATTTGCATATATGCTAATGAGGGCACTATTACATTTTAATAGTAACGTATGAATATCTGCTCTCAGGGTAGGGAAATCCTTATTCGACTTGTTCAGGTAATTAGGTCACTCACTGTGAATCTCTTTAATTCTTTATGCATGCAAGTATGAGAGTGTTATGACTCATGCTATAGTCATGAGATTCATTAGGCTAATTAAGAGCCGCTTACATACAGTACTAGTTCACAGAAGCACAGAATATATTTGTAGCACATACATTTTTAATTATTTTCTTTTCAGCTTATTTGTGATCTTTTTTTTTTTTTTTTACATGTTAGCCCAACATTTATCGTTGCCACAAATTCACCTTTTCCATTGTACAAGTGGGTCATGTGGACTCAAATGTTATTTTTCTTTTCGAATGTATGCACTGAGACTACAACAAACCCGATGCAAACACAACCGCATTCAAGGTGCTCATGAATGTTTAATCAAGGAGTTTGTATAAACTGCAGGTATCGCAAATGTTTGGGAAACAACAAGAAGGCCACTGTTTGCATTTTGTTCCTTTGGATAACTGTGGACACTCATATTGAAATGTATTTGTCTTAAACCCAGTTGGTGACAAAAGTAATTTATGGTGTTGTTTACAGTGTCCAAATTAATATTGAATATGCTTTGCATCCTGATTTCTGACATCATGGATTGTTTTTCATAACTTGCAGTTGTGACATCCAAACGAAACATTATTTATTTTATTTCATTATATTATATTATCATTTTATTTTTATATATTATTTAATTTAAAGGTGGCCAGGGATGATAGGTAGATATTAATATATTTATTTAAAATATTTGCACTTTCATAAAAATGTTATACAACTCATGTTGTCACACTCCAGGGCCTTTAAAGATTTTAAGTTAAAATATATCTAAAGTTTGGTGGCCAGAAGGTAATTAAGAGTTTTTGCTGTTTTTGAAAGAAGTGCTCATTGAGGCTGCATTTATTTGATAAAAAAAAATACAGAAACAATAATATTGTTAAATAGGCCTACTATTGCAATTTAAAGTAGCGGTTTTCTATTTTAATATATTTTAAGAATTCATTTATTTCTGTGATGTCACATGATCCTTCAGAAATGATTCTTATTAGTATTTATCAATGGTGTTATTAGGTTTATTTTCCTTTTTTTTTCAATTATTTAATTTATTTTGGGTTTGTTTATGCATTTATCATCTTTGTAGCGGTTTATTTGAAACAACACTTATGTCACACAGTATTTTAAAGGCTTTTAAATGATTGTATTTCTTTACAATCATATTACAATAATATATTGTATTGTTGTTTCTTTCAGGAAAGCACATTGTACATTTATTATGGTAATACATGAATAAACATGTCGAGAAAAAAAAGAAACCATTCTGATTTGCCACTTAAGAAACATTTTTTAACATTATTATCAATCTTAAAAACAGTTGTGCTGCTTATTTTATTATTATTATTATTTTATTTATTTATTTATTTGGTAACACATTGCAATAAGATGCATTAGTTAATGCTAATTAATGCATTAATGTTAACTAACATTTGTTACAGTAATTTTTATTCTTTGTTAATGTTAATGAATTAAAGTACAACTGTTCATTGTTAGTTCTGGTCCATTCATATTAAAAGATACGATTTGGATTTCAATGATGTATTAGTAAATGTTGCAATTAATATGAACTGCGATTACAAGTATGTTTCATTCTTAATTCATGTTAACTAATGTTAACAAATGGAACCTTATTGTAAAATGTTACCATTTTTTTTTTCTTTTTTCTTTCATTTTTGCATTCCCTGAAGCATTCAGATACATATTTTAACTTAAAATCTTGATTATATCTGTCAACTACACTAACATGTTAGTGTTTGTGTAATCTGTAAAATGCCTTGACTTATAGTCAGAAGTCTTCTGTGGCATAATCTGATTCTAATAGTTTGCATTATGTAGTGTGGGAGGGCGGCACATTGTGGCACAGCTTGTTGTGTGACCTCCCGGTGTCCTATCTGACTGTGCTCACTCAACGGGAATGAGAAAGTGATGGAGGACAAGTTTCGTACGTCGGCACAACACACATCCGCAACAGAGAACTCTGTTATCTCCGACGGGCTGAGGCTGTGAAACGAGGCTGTCTTTGAATTGAACGCATCTCATCTAAGAGTTTTGTGGGACAGACTAATATTTGACATCTAACTGCAGAAGAAAGTCACTTTAACTGTCTGTGGGAAGTGCAAATCAGTTCAGTGTTGAAAGTTTGTTTCTTTATAGTCAAGCAGAAGCCCTAAATGCATTTGGACACTTAAGTCAGACTTAAAAATGTCTGAAAGTCTTTGCATTAAATAAGAAAGATATGTTGTTTACCTAAGTTTACTTTCTTCCTCATTTTACATCAATGACCACTAAGTCTCCAAATCCATATTTTTAACAACACATCTATTGTTATTTTAAATTACAAGCTAATTGTACTTAAAAAAAAATCTTAAATTCACAAGTACATGACATTGAATGTTACATGTACTGCAAAAAAGGAATATCTTCGTCTTTTGTTTTCAAGTACACATATCTAAGACATATTTACTTGAGATGCAAATATGGCGTTTTGTTTTCGGAGAAATTGAACAAAATCAATTAAGTTTATGCAAACGTGTCAATAGGGAATGAAAATTTGTTTTCTCTTTGAATTAAGTTGATTTTTCTGAGCCGTTGGCAGATATTTGTTCTTTTTTAATCATAAATTCACTTAATTTTGATCAGTTTCTCAGAAAACAAGGCCTCTTATTTTATGTAATTTTACTTCTCAAGTGTATCTTGATTTAAGGATCTTGAGATATTTGCACTGGAAAACGAGACAAAATTGTATTTTATTTTATTTATTTATTTATTTCAATAGAGTTAAAAGTAATGAAAAAAATGACAAAAAAATACATTTTATTTTCAAACTTAAAACCTGTCAATTTCAAGTCATAAAACCTGCAAAAACTTTGTTTAAAAATGGCCCAAAGTTATATTTTTTTATGCAGTGAAGTGGTTTTGCAGTGTAATGACGTTTGTTGTGCATGTACAGGTTCTGTAAATGTGATCATTCACCTGAAATGAATTCTGGGTATAATCCGCTTCAAGGTGACATTTGCGCATGAATGGTTTCAGCATGCAGAGAACCATCCAAATGGGCAAGTTATACTCTTGGCAAAGGCAAACACAGACAAAACAGTTGCTAATATTTGGTCTCCGCGTAGATGACAACTTTCATAATGTGACAATGCAAGCTGACAGTGTCTTGATATATGCAGTGTAGTCATGATTCAGTTTTAAGATATTAAATTCACAGCTTTATGTTAAAGTAATGAAGAAACCTCTCAGAGGAAAGCACTAAAGCCCAGCGGACATTAAAAGCAATTGCTCTGCTGTCACTGAAGTGCTGTCTGGGACAGAATATGCACATACACTTGATAATGCATGATAATGTTCCACCAAATACCTGTGAATGTCACAAAAACTGTCAAGAAGTGTCAAAATTTACCATGATCAACAGAAAAAAAGATAAGTTTTTAAAAGAATTTTTTGCAATGCATAATTATTTTAATGGATAATTCTTCCACCAAATACCTGTGAATGTCACAAAAACTGTCAAGAAGTGTCAAAATTTACCATGATCAACAGAAAAAAAGATAAGCACTTTAAAAAAAAATGAATTTTTTGCAATGCATAATTATTTTAATGGATAATTAATATGTATGAATTTAAAACATTGTGTGCACAGTTTTTTTCATTACTATAAGGAGAATTAATAATAATAATAATAATAATAATAGAAAAATAAATGAATTTTATTAAAAAAATACAACAATCTCACAATGGAGAAAGTAATAAATGATTAAAACATTGAAAAAATTGATTTGAGGTACAACACTGTACGACTCAGATTTATTAAATTCACAGCTTTATGTTAAAGTAATGAAGAAACCTCTCAGAGGAAAGCACTAAAGCCCAGCGGACATTAAAAGCAATTGCTCTGCTGTCACTGAAGTGCTGTCTGGGACAGAATATGCACATACACTTGATAATGCATGATAATGTTCCACCAAATACCTGTGAATGTCACAAAAACTGTCAAGAAGTGTCAAAATTTACCATGATCAACAGAAAAAAAGATAAGCACTTTAAAAAAAAATGAATTTTTTGCAATGCATAATTATTTTAATGGATAATTAATATGTATGAATTTAAAACATTGTGTGCACAGTTTTTTTCATTACTATAAGGAGAATTAATAATAATAATAATAATAATAATAGAAAAATAAATGAATTTTATTAAAAAATACAACAATCTCACAATGGAGAAAGTAATAAATGATTAAAACATTGAAAAAATTGATTTGAGGTAAAACACTGTACGACTCAGATTTACTCATGTTGTGTTGACATGGATTATTTTGAATGGGTGGATTTTAAACATGATGATGATATTGATAATGATGACATTTAAATGTCCTCTCTGATTGGTTACATTTATTACAATATAGGAGTGTTTTGTTTTTATTTGCACTCCAGTTTGCTTATAGATATTGCTCTTTTTCAAAGAAACAGAGAGAGAGAGAGAGAGAGAGAGCGAAAAAAAACTTTATTTTATTAATATTTACATAAATGATTCATGGGAAATTAACTCCATTAATCTTTGTCTTACAAACAAATGCACAATTAGGTATTTTAATAATTAAAACTGAATAATTATAATTGAATAAATAAAAATATTAACATACAGACAATACCCTGTTTTCAAAAATTAAATGAGGTCCAGTGTTTCTGTAAAGTCAACATGAAATGGCATTCACAACCCATTTTACTTCTCTGAAAAGGAAATTCAACAAGGGAATTGAATGTATGGTGGGATCTTTTCTCCCACAGGATAATAAAATAAAAAAATTAAAAAGCGAATTGCAACTTTATCTTTAAAGTTTATATCTTGGAATTCTTTTCTTTTTTTTACTTTACTTTTCTTCTCAGAATTGAGTTTATATTTCACAATGCTGACTTTATATACCTTTTTTCTCACAATTCTGTCAGAATTGTGAAAAGAATTTCTAAATTGTGAGATAAAAAGTTAATCGCAAATTCCTTTATTTCATGTATTTATTTATTTTTTTATGGTGGAAACAAGCTTCCATAGAATCATGAAAAGTGGTTGGAGGAGAACGTCCTTTCAGCTGGTGAAAGAGGCAGAGAATATTTGGGGAAAATTACAAAAACAAACATTTTTGGAAAAACGTGCACCGATGAATCGTTCGTAATAAGACCAGCAACATCTAGCAAAGTAAACAGGGTCAGTTTTGATTTCATGTTGACTTTAAATTAGTCAGTCCCACTATTTCAACATCCACACAATTATGTGCGATACGCCTTTTAGCACAACGCAAGTTCATTACTGTATCTTTAATGTGTTCGTTTAAAAAGCGAATTGCAACTTTATCTTTAAAGTTTATATCTTGGAATTCTTTTCTTTTTTTTACTTTACTTTTCTTCTCAGAATTGAGTTTATATTTCACAATGCTGACTTTATATACCTTTTTTCTCACAATTCTGTCAGAATTGTGAAAAGAATTTCTAAATTGTGAGATAAAAAGTTAATCGCAAATTCCTTTATTTCATGTATTTATTTATTTTTTTATGGTGGAAACAAGCTTCCATAGAATCATGAAAAGTGGTTGGAGGAGAACGTCCTTTCAGCTGGTGAAAGAGGCAGAGAATATTTGGGGAAAATTACAAAAACAAACATTTTTGGAAAAACGTGCATCGATGAATCGTTCGTAATAAGACCAGCAACATCTAGCAAAGTAAACAGGGTCAGTTTTGATTTCATGTTGACTTTAAATTAGTCAGTCCCACTATTTCAACATCCACACAATTATGTGCGATACGCCTTTTAGCACGACGCAAGTTCATTACTGTATTACTGTACTGCAGAAAAGCTAGTTCATGCATTCATGACCTCTAACAATTATGTGCGATACGCCTTTTAGCACAACGCAAGTTCATTACTGTATCTTTAATGTGTTCGTTTTAGCAAAGCCAATGATTTATTTGACGTAAAACAGCCCAAACACTGAGAATACTCAATGATTTTCTTAAGGTACCAATAAATAATTTAAAACTGGCCTGAACTCTGAATCCAGCGGCACAGATTCCATTTCAGACATATTTCAAGAGTAAGGAAAAGTTAAAAATGTTCTGTTTTCTGCAGACCAACATTTACACATATTTATTCCTCCCATTTCCAGAGGGATCCGGCGCCGTTCTGCACGCAATAAATAACAGCAGGTTGAGTTTCAGAGTGTTTAATCAAACACATGACATACATAATTGCCTTTTTCCCTTTTTATGACCACAGAGACAAAACAGAGACTAATTCAGCATTTGTCCGTATTCTTGTGCGCTCTGCAGCTTTTGTCAGGAGCCCAAATGTTTCCTCTTGAGGGTCTCGGTTCGTCGTAGATTATATGCTTGTAGCTTAACACGCATTCTCCTGTGGCGTCTCATTGTTTCGTCTTTTATTCAGCGTCATGTCTCAGCACTTGAGGCACTCGTGAAGTTTCATCCATGCCGTTGTGCTGCTGCGGTGGGTGTGACCAAACTCGTACACTGCATATTCATTTCCATCTTTTTAATATTCATGACTAGGTCCACTCTTTACATATATTCATGACTCTATAATTCATAAAATCTTTATCCATGTACAACAATATTTAAATAATGTGTCATTTAAGGCAGTCCAAACATTTACAAAAGAAAGTAAAAGAGAAAAGGGATAATTGCAGAAAGTCCCGCCGAAGAAGAAAAACTCCATCCTTATCCCAGTAACAATAGTCCATGTCAGCTTTCGTTTAGGAAGGGACAGTCGTTTGAAGTACCCAAACATGTATCAGATCAATATGTACTTGTGTTCTGGCGAGGTCCGTGATTATATGTGTACCGACGGCACGCTCTGGTTCAGTGCCTGGGCTCTCATCATCTGGACGCTGGTCATGATCTTCTTCTGATGGCCCATTAATGTGACTCCCAACCTCTGGATGTCACTGAGACAGAAGTGGACAAAGAAACGTGATTAGATGCTGGTGTTGGAGATTATGGTTTATTTCCCTCATAATTGTGATTATTATATTTGATTCATAGAATGTATTATGAATGTAAACATCCAAAACGAGCTGAGGAATGTGTTCAGTGAACTTAAAACACGCTCATTATTTGTGGGCTACAGACAAATTTTAAACCGATATGTCTCTTATTTATTGAAGCCTGTTTCTGCCACGAAGAAAAAAATATATATATTATTATATATATAATTAAAAAATGTATTTACTTTTTATCACAAAATTCCAACTTTTCCCCCCTCCATTTCTGAAAGTAAGAATTGCAAGAAGTCAGAATTTTGCAAGATATTATTTGGATATATAAATTCCCAATTCTGAGAAAAAAAATCTGAATTAAGAGATATTAACACATAAATCTGACTTTTTTTCCCTCTGAAATCTGAGTCTACATCCCTTATTTTATTATTATTTTTTTTTGCTACAGAATAAAAAATAAAAGAGGTATTTGCTACACTTTATCTAACAATTTATTTATTACTTATTTCCTTCCAATTTTGAATGCAAGAAATGCAAAAAATGTCAGAATTTGCAAGAAATTAACTACAGATATAAAATAACAATTCTGAGAAAAATAAATAAATAAATGAAAATCTGATTTTTTTCTGAACTGAATTCTGAGTCTACTTCTGCTTTTTTTTATTAAAAAAGTATTTGCAAATTTGTGTCTCAAAATTCAGACTTTTTTCTCAGAACTGTGAGTTTATATTTCCCAATTCTAAGTTTATATTGCAATTCTGACTAACTCGGAAAGGCAAGAAAAAAAGTCTGAACTGTGAAACAAAAAGTCGCAATTACCTTTTTACTTTTTTATTTTTAAATTTATCACATGGCAGAAACAATCTTCTATAGTTACTGGAACGATCCGTTAAATGCTACACAAACCTTTCTATTGCAGTAATTGACCCTTTTCAAGATTAGTTAATCAGGGCCATTGTAACCATAAACATGATTAATTATGCAATTAACTGTGCAGCTCCAATTATAAGCTTTTTATGTTAAAAGATTCATTAAAAACATTTGAAACAAACAAATGATTTGCAAACTGCACGGTTGCAGCTGGTCAAGGAAGAATGTGTTTTATAAACAACATAAACCCTGAAGACATTATGGCTGATTTTATGACCCCATCTAATAAAGAAACTCTAACAACATGAGCTAGCTGCATTTTGTTGAGCAAAACAGGGCATTTGGTTCAAAACTGACCACCGGGGATAGCAAAGGCACATTGAATAGTTAAAGGGAGAGTTTAACTAAACAAAGAAAACAAAATTAACAAATTTAACGACAAAGAAAACAAAAATAACGACTTTATTCGACAATTCGTCTCCTCCACGTCACCCTAGCACCATTTTGGAGTCTATCACATACGTAAACAACATATGCAACGTATGTACGCGGATACGCTGTTTATGTTGTTTACGCTTTGATCTGAACGTAAACAACGTATCCGCGTACATACGTTGCATACGTTGTTTACGTACTCTCCAAAATGGCGCTACAGGGTGACGCGGAGGAGACGAATTGTCGAATAAAGTCGTTATTTTTGTTTTCTTTGGACACAAAAAGTATTCTTGTAGCTTCGTAAAATTACGGTTGAACCCCTGATGTCACATTGATTATTTTAATGATCTCCGTGCTACGTTTCTGAGCCTTGATCGTGTAAGTATCCTTGCTGTCTATGCAGGGTCAGAGAGCTCTCGGATTTCATCAAAAATATCTTAATTTGTGTTCCGAAGATGAACGAAGGTCTTACAGGTTTGGAACGACATGAGGGTGAGTAATTAATGACAGAATTTTCATTTTTGGGTGAACTAGCCCTTTAAGGAAATGTGGAGAAAATATGAAAAAATAGCCCTAAAAGACCACAAAACTGCTTTCAATTAATTACTAATCAGTGTTATTTTAGTATTATTTGAATACTATTGTAGTAATTAATAAATTATTAATATTGTATTAATATTTTGAATTAGCTTTTATCTTTATTTTTAGTTTTCATTTTATTTTTAGTTTTTCTTTACTACATTTTTTATTTCAGTTGTAGCCTTAATTTTTCAACATTTCAACTTTATTCTTAACTCTATTTTCAATTAGTTGGCAAGGCAACATTTCTATATTCCATTTAAGTTTTTATTTTCATTTTTCATTAGGTTAAAGTTTTAATCTAATATTTTATATTAATTTAGTATTAGATAACAGTAACAACACTATGAATTACCCAGCTTTTTTCCTCACATAAAGCTTTCAAATGGCTTTAGAAGACTTGGAATATAGTGAAAATGTAGGAAGAAATGACGCCATATGAGTTTGGACAAAGAATATATAGTAAATTTTTACATCTGGAACAAATCAAATCGAGAGCAGAGGTTTGAGAATGTGAAATCATCTGTTAAAACTATCGATTGAAGGCTGCAATGTCTACAAATCCACTAAAACTGGACCAATAGGTATAGCATTGACTGACCCATTGGACAGACAATGGACACACAGTCCTGAAACTGCATCTAATGCTCATTGATCATCTGACTTGAGGAGGTGACGATCAATCAAAGGCTTAAAGCCACCTCCAATCTGTCCTCCATCTACCTCAGCACTAAAATCCACGTAGCCAGCTGGAACCCTGCGATGATGCATCTCAAAGGCTTAAATTCTGCATTAGCAATCTGAAGCGCTCTATCGTGTTACGGAGTAAGAACTCAATCAACTCACTGTTGTTTCATGCTCATCACATGTCCTACTGTCAGATACCCTCCTGCGGCAAAGTGGTCCTTATAACGGCCCATCTTAATGGTGTCCAACCACTCGTCCACAGATCTACAGCTGGTGAAATCAGGAATACTTCTGTTCATCAAAGGACTGTTTAGTCTGAAATGAGAGCAGGGGGAGTGAGGAGGCGCGTACGAGATGTACCTTTGAAATGTGGCGAGCGTGGGCAGAAAATCAATATGAGTTCAAATGATAGAGAAGGTGGGAAAGGGGAGGGGGGGCTGTAGATTTGGCCGGTTTGGGTAGATTAATACAGGGATGAAATCCCTATTTCTTCCCATCAGCGCATCTGGATATGCACCGGCAACTTGACAGGACATGCGCTCCGAGCTGAGCAGTTTATATATATAAGTCCAATTGTAAAAGCAGAAGCGTTCTTTTTCGGTTCTCGGCAGATCAATGTCAATATAGAGCAGAGGTCTTTTATTTAACAGCGAACACATCTATTTGAGATGAGCTTATTGGAAAATGTACACTTGCGTCTTAAAGAGGCCCACCGTATTCCCAGCCACTCGGATGAAACTTTCTTGTCAACTTTGCGAGACTTTTAAAACGGATCGTATCTGACGCAGACAAAGTGCATTTGTCGGGTAAATCCCCCTGAAGGCGGCGTATCGATTGCTGGCCGCTCACCTGCACAATGTGCCCATTGACTTGAGGTTCTCGGGGTTCCGGATCAGCTTGTCCAGGACCGTGATGATCTGGCAGAATCTGGGCCTTTCGTTGCGGTCTTTCTGCCAGCAGTCCAGCATTAGGGTGTGGAGGGCACCGGGGCAGCCCATGGGGACCGGGAGCCGGTAGCCCTCCTCTACGGACTTGATCACCTGCAGAAAAAACAATCAAACTGAATTAAAAGTTGGGGAATTGCACTGATTTGTCTGTTTGTCTTGCCAAAATGATTCCACTGTGGCTGATGTTTCGCTATGTTTGAAATGGAATTACTACACTGCTTGCTGCATAGTGCAAAGTACACTAAATACGACATACCTATTTAAAAAATAATAATAATATGAGCAGCATTCTGCATTGTGCAGAAATAATTAAGAAAGTGCAGTATACTACATTGTTATCACATCACATTATGCTCATTTAATTTAAAACATGTATATTTGTTTACTTAAATTTTTGTCTATACATGTCTTAACTGGTAATAGTCAAAATGCAATCAATTGCAGCCGGTATTACTTCTGGATCACACTGGAAATACAGTTTCATGCAATACATGCTTTTAATTACTATTATGATTATTATTATTTTTAAAGATTTTTTTATTTTTTATTTTCGACCTTTATTATGATAGGACAGAAAAGAGCTGACAGTAAGCAAAGTGAGAGAGAGAGGGGGGTGTGATCGGGAAAGGTCCTCAAGTCGGGATTCGAACTCAGAACGGCCGAATAGAATAGAAATAGAATTTTAGTTGAAATATTCTAAAAAAAAAAGTCAGATAAATTTACTTATATACTCATTATACTCATTAAGATTTTTTTTTGCAGTTTATTAAGTGTTATTTTAGTATCTTTGAGATGCTATTATTGTTTTTATTAATATTTTGAATCAGTTCTTACTTTAATATTTTCTGTTTAATAATAATAATAATAATATTTTACTAGATTTTAGAATTGTAGTTGAAATATAAAAAAAATCAACAATTCTGAAAATGTAAGATAAATTTACTTGCTACTTTTATTATTTTGAATTACTTATTTTTACATTTTCATTTCAATTTGAAAGTTTTAGTAATTTTTTGACTTTTTTGCTTAGTTACCATTTTACCATTTTTAATATTTGTAAAAAAATTTTTAATGTCTAAAACATTAAAATAAAAAATTAACTTTTATATTAGATAATATGAAAAAATGCTCATTAACAAAACAAAAATTATTTTTTTGCAGTATATGAGTGTTATTTTATTATCATTGAGATACTATTATAGCTTTTTATTATTTTGGATAAGTTCTTATTTTTATATTTTTGCTTTTTAATTTATATTTTAAAGTTTTAGTAATTTAGTTTTTTTCATATGTCTAAAAAGTTTAAATTTAAGATTTAATATTTTATTTTATTTTAGTTAATATTTATTTTATTTCAGTAATGGAAATTTAAGTTAACTATAATAACCCTGAACTGTTCTGAACATTGCCCATATATAGTGTCGTTTAGACCCACATCTCTGTTGGTCAAGTTCCAATATGGCCGTTCTCCATATGACATCACTTCCCACATCACCACTCCATAACTCCATACGTCACTGGAGGAGGAGAACTTCCGATATGTGATGGCCTCCGGCGCCGTCCAGCGAATCGGGATCTTCCCTCCCTAAAATCCAATGAAGACAGAAGATGACAAAGATTAGGGAGAAAACACAACCAAAGCGTGTCTGAAAAACACCAAGCATTGTAGAGTATGCTCCTGGTTTCACAAACTCACGCTGGTGGTGTAGGCTGCGTCAGGGTCGTCCTCCAGCACGCGTGACAGACCGAAGTCTGAAATCTTGCACACCAGATTACTGTTGACCAGAACATTCCTGGCAGCCAGGTCCCGGTGGACATACCCCAGATCAGCCAAGTAAGTCATGCCAGCTGCTATGCCACGCAGAATCCCCACCAGCTGAATGATGGTGAACTGACCGTCATGTCTCTGTTTCGAGGGAAGAAAAACAAGAAGAGGGAGAGAAATCTGTGAAGTTTAGCTTCAGTTCACAGGGAGGTTCGATATACGAGAACAAACACAAACATGTTTACACACCCTCAGGAAAGAGTCCAAAGAGCCGTTCTCCATGTACTCTGTGATGATCATTACCGGTTTGCCTGGGTAGAGAATGCAAAAACATGGGAAAGAACAAGAGAAAGATGTCAAGAGATTGGAGAGGTGATGCAAGTGTGAATGAAGAGAAACAGAACTGTGGGTTTTCTTTTCTTTTTACCCAACTGTGGGTGAATTATTTACTTGGTGAAGTAGTGATGTACATTTATCTGATTGTTATTGTAAAATAAACCTTGACAGGGTGATCAGGACCCCAGTGTGAGGTGAAGTGGTCTATATCAACTTCAAGGGGTAGACTACTTACAAAATAAATAAATAAATAAATACACACAGATAAACTGGCTTGAGTTTGTGAGAATAAATATATATTTTAAATAGTATTTAGAATATATATATATATATATATATATATGCAGATGAAATATAATATTTTATATTTTAAACACATACACACACACACACACACACACACACACACACACAAACACACGTATCAAATATTGTAATATATAATATATCTTATTCTAATAAGAAAATGTAATAAAAAATTATTTAAAAAATAGCTATTAATGATATATAATATTGCATTTAATATCTTATAAACTATATTTCATTTTTTGTTATTTTTATACATATTAGTTATATATAATACATTTTAAATTAATTTGGTAAAAAGATACAACACTGATTTAAAAAAAAAATGAGTACAAAAATTGTATATATATATATAGGCATGCTGATAAGCAACAATTGGTCTCTATACTAAAGTGTTAACCATTATTCTTATAAAATCTATATACATTTTATTCAATTATATAATCAAAATCAAATAATGTGTTTGAGATGTAGAGTAAACATTCTGCTACATAAATGGTATGGAATATTTTTTAACACAAAATAGTGTATTTCAAAGAGTTCGCAATAATAAGTGCCCTTCACTGATAGTCTTGTAAAGTGCTTACTGCGGGTAACAACTCCCTCCAGGTGGATGACGTTGGGGTGATCGAACTGTGCCATGATGCTGGCTTCTCCCAGGAAATCTCTCCTCTGTTTCTCGGTGTAGCCAGCTTTAAGAGTCTTCAGAGCCACCGGGATATCACGTTTCCCCGGGAGCTTCATCCGGCCATAACACACTTCCCCAAACTCTCCTGAAGTGTGCCAGAAAAGAAGATTAGACACTGGACAGTGTCCACTCGTGCTGGGTTTAGATTCAAACACTTTCAACCTTCACAATGAAATTCACATGATATCTGACCGCTTTAACAGTAATACTAAAATGATACGTTTAAATACAGTGGTTCTCACAAGATGTTTAGCATTTTTAAATAAGAAAAAATGCTAAACGTTTTTAAAATATGTTTTATTTCTTGTTTTTTTTTTATTACTGCCCTGATGAAGCTGCATAATTTTTTATATACTGTATTTTATTGCAGTTAATGTTTATATAAGTAACACATTTTTCTTTCATGGGTTTTCATAATTTTTCAAATAAAATTGATAAGCATCTTGCATATTCTTTGAGCAGAACTTTATATTCTGTTGATCTTGTTCCAAGCATTTCTCATGTATTCCCCAGATGCCCAGGTGTATTTCACGCAATCACCGAGGACAGCTGTACCTGAACCGATGATTTTCTCTATTTTGATCCTGGACGCTTCAATTTCTCTGGCAAATTCGTGGACAGCCTGGCAGGGGTCCTCATATGTGTGGGGATCAATATAAAATCTGGCTTCTGGAAATGATACTAGAATAAACAGAATTAGCATTTGGTCACATATTGCAGCATGAAAGCAATTTTCAGTCACAGCCACAATCTCTGAAGGGCCCAGACAGCAGCTACAAGAAGATATTGGACCAAAAAAAGCAATAGTTTCCTGCCTAAAATTCATTAAAAGAGAAATTATGGGGGGAATGAGTGTCTCTCGTACCATGGCCATTTTGGTAGTGCATTTTCTCCTCGTCTGAGTCCTGGAAAGCTTTGCTGTACCCACAACGTCTGTAACGCAAACCAGAAGAAGAAACAGAAATATTGTGTGTGTGTTTTTAAAGGGCCTTGTGATATACAACCCACATGTTAATAATAAAGCATGTAAAACTTAATTAACTCGATGTTTAAGAACTTCAAGACATTTTTGCTTCACATGTGGATATCAAACGTCTTCTGTGTCTAAATCCACTGCCTTATAGATATTTTAAAAAATGAGAAAGTGTCCGTCCATTGAAGTAAGTGATTATAAAGTATAATCAAATTCATTATTTAACACAAACTAAGTTGCTGTCATCAAAAAGCAACAGAGCCACAGAAACCACCCACTTTTCAGTGTTTTCACATTAATTTTCTCCACTGAGATTCCATAAACTTCTTCAATAGAGAGTTCAAGTCATGATCCAAATCAAGCAGCTCTGAGATTAATCAGACTGAACATTTGTTTCGAAGCAAAAAAGTATTTTAAATGATGAAAGAAATTATTAAATCAGAAACAATGGTATAGAACAAAACTATTGAGAATTGCAAGTATGAAATACATTAGAACAAAATATTCAAACTTTCGCAAACATTACTTTGGATCATTCACAATGCTTCAGGAGTTCCGTGATATTTCGCAGCACTTTCTTTTTATATGGAGAAAATGAATGGGATTTTTTATTTCTGTGCTATATATGACTTAAGGATATTTTTGCAGTGTTATTAGTCCAAAATCAATTAAATCAAGTTTCCATTGTGAGGTATGCGTTTGAAGGTGTGCATGTACCTAAATATATCCCCTCTTTCATAGATAATTACAGAACGAGTCATAGAGGTGTTTAAGTGGGATCATTTCAAGATGGGAAGCTGGCAAGAATATTCTCTTAAATGAACGATTCACCCAAAAATGACAATTGTACTCCCACTCATATTGTTCATCACCTGTATGACTTCTGCAACAGCAACTAAAACCTAAACATCCACCCATACTCTTATTGGCGCATTTATGAGAGAAGTAGAGATGTTTTATTTGTGAATGAATCATTCTTTTGAGTCAAATCATTTTTTTTAATGGATCAGCTTCAGTTCAGAATAATTAAAAAATTCAGCTCATTCAGTCAGTGATTCAGTCACAGAAACAAATAAAGAAAGAAAGTCATACAGGTTTGGAAGACGTGAGAGTGAGTAAATGATGGCAGAATGTATTTTTAGATGAACTATCCCATGTAACAGAATAAAGCAGGGAAAATGAATGCAGACAATTCAAAGTACTCCTCTTGCCGTTTTCTGCAGATGACAATAGCCAGAAATGTCACCAGGCCTGTTACTGAAGCCATGCAGATCCAGACAATCGTCATGTTGGTATTTTGCAGGGGAGCTGGCGAAGAAAAACAGAACTCAAATATCAACACAAACGTGTCATTAAACACTCTGAATCATCACCAGTTTTCTCACTGCAGGAGACTTTCGGCCAGAAATGGCATGTTTGTGTACAACGAAAACAACATATGAAACCATCAGTGTAAGGTACACCACGAATATGCAAACTGAAGGTTTAATGTATACATTTTTATTTTTCAGATCATTTTTGGTGCATGAGAGATGCCATATATAGGACACTGATTTGAGACACTTTGAGATTAATGAGAGATACTTGTATGTTCTTAACACAAATATACCATATAATACAATTTTTAATAAAATTCTGACATTATATTAAAGTTCACTTCTTCCAATATATATTCATGCCAAAATATATTCAAAAAATTAAAATATATATTTTAAATATATTGATATAAATTAAATTATAAATTTAAAAAATATAATATAACTTTGAAATTATAATAAAAATATGAGTTAATTTCTACATAAACAAATTAAAACATTAAAATACAAATATTTTTTAAATTAAAAATA
>NW_015548226.1:531843-535726 GCF_001515605.1 Sinocyclocheilus anshuiensis | reverse complement strand
ATGTTAATAATTTTAATAAAATAAGAGGGATCATGAAACTGGCATGTTACTGTTTATTTAATACTCCAATTCAAAAAGTTTACACCCACAGTCTCTTAATAACCTCTTGGGCATTAGAGGTTCTGCCCTAAATTGGTTCCAGTCTTATCTTACGAACAGGGGTTTCTCAGTTAATACACGAACAGGAGTTTCTCAGTTAATATTGGCAAATTTCACTCTTCTTCTGTACCTTTGACCTGTGGGGTCCCTCAAGGCTCTACTCTAGCTCCCATGTTATTTTCGTTGTATATGCTTCCCCTCGGATCTATTTTTGAGAACTATGGTATACGTTTTCATTGTTATGCAGATGACACACAAATATATCTTCCTTTGAAACATAAGAATGTATTAGACCCGTTGGCCGCCTGCCTCTTGGATGTTAAAGCATGGATGTCCCTACATGTTTTAAGTCTGAATGAGAGTAAAACAGAGATTGTGGTGTTTACCCCTTCTGATACATACTGTATACCAAATCTAAATCTTGGTGTTCTGGCACCTTATGTAAAGCCGTACGTGAAAAATCTGCGTGTGGAATACAAATATTTTTTACATTAAAAATAATCATAAAAAAATATAAATATGTACAAAAACAAATAACAATTACAACTATATGCTGGTTAAGAAGAGATTAAATGTACCAAAATTAAACTAAATGTATTTAATTTGATCTTGGTGTTCTGGCACCTTATGTAAAGCCGTACGTGAAACATCTGGGTGTGGTGTTGGACAGTGCCTTAAAGCTTGATAGGCAAGTTAACCAAGTTGTGAAGTCAAGCTTCTATCAGTTGTGAACACTGGTAAAAATGAAGTCCTTTCTTTCTTTTACTATAGTCTAAAATTTGAAGTGATGTGTTCACTTTTTCATAAAAGCATGCGCCATAACCAAATTATGTATTTTGTGTCATATCTCCTGAACCAAGCAAGGTAACACAAAAAAGGTGATGTCTACCCCTATGTTTTGATGGTCAATGATTACAATGATACCATATACAAAAACATGAACTGTTCATGTGAAGAGTTAATGGTGAAATCAGCAATGTGATAAGGAAATAACAGTATCTGAGCATCACAGTACTATTAATTTGTTACATTTATATAGCGCTTTTCTGGGTACTCAAAGCGCTTTACATGGAAGGGGGAATCTCCTCAACCACCACCAATGTGTAGCATCCACCTGGATGATGCGACAGCAGCCATTTTGTGCCAGAACGCCCACCACACACCAGCTTAACTAATATTTTATTCAATAGTACAATAAAAGATTTTTTTCAAGAATACAGTCATATATTTCAGAGATATAAAAAAAAATATCATCTCAAATAAGTGTACGTTTCCTTACCTCTCAGGCACAGTCGGGTAGGCAGTAGTATGTTTCCAATACATTCTTGTTCTCTCGCAACAATGCTCTAACATCACGCAGACGGCAAAGCAATCTTGCTAAGCTACGTCCTATCTGCACCTCTTCTGCTTCACCTCTGTCATTTTCTGTGGGTCTCTGGAATTGTCAGTCAGCTGTCAACAAACTTCATTCTGGCCACTGCTTCTCAGTCTACTCTTAGTATCTTGGGCTTGACTGAGACCTGGATTCATCCAGACTACTTCGCAACCCCTGATGTTTTCTCTAACAACTTCCCTTTCTCTCACACCCCCTGTCAGGTTGGAAGGGTACTGGTCTTCTCTTTTCTAATAATTGGAAATACTCAACCTACTCTTCCCTATGCAATACATTTTTTTTTTTGTTTCATGCTATTATGGTAACAGCTCCTGTTAAACTCCATATTGTAATGATTTATCGCCTTCCTGGTCAACTGTGGGCACCTTTATAGAGAAGCTGTATGGGCTGCTGTCCTCATTCTCTGTTGGGTGGCTCACCAATGTACTAGATTTCTCTAATGCAAATATTAAGTAGGCTTGACCAAAATTTGTGTGGGGAGAATATTTTTTTGAAGATGTAGTGTATCAGTTCTTCAATAGCGATGTTAGCATGTCTTCCTTCAAACAATCTTAACCCTTGTATGAATCCTAGCTTCTCCCAAAGTTCTGTCTGTGGGATAGAATTTTATACCTGAAGACAAAAGGGCTAGAAAAAAACAGATACTGTTAGGACCTTCCTGCTGGAGATCCTTTACTGTATTTTTGCTGAGCAGTCTTTTGGGTGGCTCACCAATGTACTAGTAAATCTACTGTAAAAAATTAAGTAGGCTTGAACAAAATTTTTGTGGGGAGAAGAATTTATTGAAGATGGTAGTGTAGCAGTTCTTCAATAGTGATGTTAGCATGTCTTCCTTCAAACAATTTTTCCCTTGTATGAATCCTAGCTTCTCCCAAAGTTCTGTCTGTGGGATAGAATTTTATACCTGAAGACAAAAGGGCTAGAAAAAAACAGATACTGTTAGGACCTTCCTGCTGGAGATCCTGCAATCTACAAGACGTTCCTGAGGAATGCTGTTCCTTTGTTATTCTAATGGAATGGACCATTTGGTTCACACCTTTAAAGACACAGTTACATTATTTATTTCACAGAATGACCAACTGAATGTTAACCAATCAGGTTTCAGCAGCGGCCAGTCAACTGAGACTGCTTTACTGTCAGTAAGTATAGCCTTGCAGATTGCGAAAGCTGATTCCAAATCATCTGTTCTTATTATGCTGGATCTTGCAGATTGCGAAAGCTGATTCCAAATCATCAGTTCTTATTATGCTGGATCTATCTGACACTTTTGACACTGTGAATCATCAGATTCTCCTGTCTACCATCACCGGATCTGCACTCCACTGGGTTGAATCTTATCTCACAGGTAGGTCTTTCAGGGTTTCCTGGGGAGGAGAGGTATCCAACGAACATCAACTGGTCACAGGGGTTCCTCAGGGATCAGTTCTTGAACCCCTCCTCTTCACCATATACACTACATCACTGGGACCCATTATACAAGCACATGGTTTCTCCTACCATTGCTATGCTGATGACAACACAGCTCTATCATTCATTTCAACCAGATGATCCAACGGTAGCTGCATGGATCTCAGGCTGCCTGGCAAACATCTCGGCATGGATGAAGGAACATCACCTGCAGTTCAACCTGGCAAAGACTGAGCTTCTCGTTTTCCCTGCCACTCCGACTCTACATCATGAGTTCATCATCTTGCTAGGTTCATCAAAAATTATTCTTTGGTGACCAGCTGACCTTCAAGGACCATATTGTAAGGACATCTCGATTATGCAGGTTTGCATTGCACAACATCAGGAGGATCAGACCCTTCTAAACAGAGCATGCTGCACAACTTCTTGCCCAGGTCCTTGTCATTTCTAGGCTGGACTATTGCAGTGCTCTTCTGGCTGAACTTCCATCATTGGCAATCAAACCTTGACAAATGATTCAGAATGCAGTGGCACGACTGGTCTTCCATGAGCCCATGCCACACCTCTCTTTATCTCTCTGCACTGGCTACCGGTTGCAGCTCGCATCAAGTTCAAGACATTGATGTTTGCGTACAGAACAGCCACAGACTCAGCACCCTCCTACTTCCTCCTCACTCTTACGAATCTACATTCCTTCCAGAAGCCTGAGATCTGTAAGTAAGCGATGTTTCGTGGTAACATCACAGAAAGGCATTTTTGTTCACTTTTCCTGGCTGGTGAAATGATCTTCCCACAATCGCAGTAATTAACAGAACTCCCGACACTTTATCTGACAGCAACACTAATTTAATCCCATACCCGACCCATCTGACATAAAAACTGGTACCCGAACCACACCTGCATTAAATCTCCTACATAAGGTAGAAAAAACTCATTTATTAAAACTTTTATTCAAATTGTGAATAGATTAAATACAGAAAGCAA
>NW_015548226.1:531143-531783 GCF_001515605.1 Sinocyclocheilus anshuiensis | reverse complement strand
CCTTGTAAATTTTCTAGGCTGGACTATTGCAATGCTCTTCTAGCTGGACTTCCATCATGCGCAATCAAACCTCGACAAATGTTTCAGAATGCAGCGGCACAACTACTCTTCCATGAGCCCAAAAGGGCCCACTTCACACCTCTCTTTATCTCTCTTCACTTGCTACCGGTTGCAGCTCGCATCAAGTTCAAGACATTGATGTTTGCATACAGAACAGCCACAGGCTCAGCACCCTCCTACTTCCTCCTCACTCTTACGAATCTACATTCCTTCCAGAAGCCTGAGATCTGTAAGTAAGCGATGTTTCGTGGTAACATCACAGAAAGGCATTTTTGTTCACTTTTCCTGGCTGGTGAAATGATCTTCCCACAATCGCAGTAATTAACTGAACACCCAACACATTATCTGACAGCAACACTAATTTAAGCCCATACCCGACACATTTGACATAAAAACTGGGACCCGAGGCACACCTGCATTAAATCTCCTACATGAGGTAGACAAAACTCATTTATTAAAACTTTTATTCAAATTGTGAATAGATTAAATACAGAAAGCAAGCAAAGAGCGCTCCCTCTAATATAATCACTACAGCACCCGCACCACACCCTACACATAAATATTATTCCACCCATTCCAT
>NW_015548226.1:526946-529880 GCF_001515605.1 Sinocyclocheilus anshuiensis | reverse complement strand
TCACCTTTATAGACACAGTTACATTATTTCTTTCACAGAATGACCAACTGAACTTTAACCAATCAGGTTTCAGCAGCAGCCATTCAACTGAGACTGCTTTACTATCAGTCAGTGTAGCCCTGCAGACAGCGAAAGATGATTCCAAATCATCGGTTCTTATTCTGCTGGATCTATCTGCCACTTTTGACACTGTGAATCATTATTCACACAAAGATTATAAGATTACAAAGAGTCTACCATCACCGGATCTTGCACTCCACTGGTTTGAATCTTATCTCACAGGTAGGTCTTTCAGGGTTTCCTGGGGAGGAGAGGTATCCAACGAACATCAACTGGTCACAGGGGTTCCTCAGGGATCAGTTCTTGAACCCCTCCTCTTCACCATATACACTACATCACTGGGACCCATTATACAAGCACATGGTTTCTCCTACCATTGCTATGCTGATGACAACACAGCTCTATCATTCATTTCAACCAGATGATCCAACGGTAGCTGCATGGATCTCAGGCTGCCTGGCAAACATCTCGGCATGGATGAAGGAACATCACCTGCAGTTCAACCTGGCAAAGACTGAGCTTCTCGTTTTCCCTGCCACTCCGACTCTACATCATGAGTTCATCATCTTGCTAGGTTCATCAAAAATTATTCTTTGGTGACCAGCTGACCTTCAAGGACCATATTGTAAGGACATCTCGATTATGCAGGTTTGCATTGCACAACATCAGGAGGATCAGACCCTTCTAAACAGAGCATGCTGCACAACTTCTTGCCCAGGTCCTTGTCATTTCTAGGCTGGACTATTGCAGTGCTCTTCTGGCTGAACTTCCATCATTGGCAATCAAACCTTGACAAATGATTCAGAATGCAGTGGCACGACTGGTCTTCCATGAGCCCATGCCACACCTCTCTTTATCTCTCTGCACTGGCTACCGGTTGCAGCTCGCATCAAGTTCAAGACATTGATGTTTGAACAGCCAACAGCCACAGACTCAGCACCCTCCTACTTCCTCCTCACTCTTACGAATCTACATTCCTTCCTGAGATCTGAGATCTGTAAGTAAGCGATGTTTCGTGGTAACATCACAGAAAGGCATTTTTGTTCACTTTTCCTGGCTGGTGAAATGATCTTCCCACAATCGCAGTAATTAACTGAACACCCAACACATTATCTGACAGCAACACTAATTTAAGCCCATACCCGACACATTTGACATAAAAACTGGGACCCGAGGCACACCTGCATTAAATCTCCTACATGAGGTAGACAAAACTCATTTATTAAAACTTTTATTCAAATTGTGAATAGATTAAATACATAAAGCAAGCAAAGAGCACTCCTTTTAATATAATCACTACAGTTGTCAATCAGTGGCAGATTGGCTACATTGCTCAACGTGTGCTGGACCGAGTCGAAATAGTCTTGGTTATTGGACCAGTTATTGGATACTGTTATTTCCTTCTCACATTGCTGATTTCACCATTAACTCTTCACCTGAACAGTTTATTTTTTTGTATATGGTATCATTGTAATCCTTGACCATCAAAACATAGGGGTAGACATCACCTTTTGTGTGTTATCATGTTTGGTTCAGGAGATATGACACAAAATACATAATTTTGTTATGGCGGAAAGTAAAATCGTCGCCATGGCAACCACGAGGTGTTTTTGCGATGGCTCCATTTCTGAACATGTTTAGGGCTGTAAACTATACAAGTGTACCAAGTTTCATGCTTTTATGAAAAAGTGAACATTACTTTCACATATCACCTGGACTACTAATTTTGAAAGAGTAATCACGAGGCTTGATTATTGTAACTCTCTATCTTCCTTAAACAGCCTTCAGATGGTTCAAAATGCGGCTGCCAGAGTCCTGACGGGAGGTTGAAAGCGGGAGCATATTATCCCTGTCCTTCAGTCGTTACATTGGTTACCTGTGCGCTACAGGATTAATTTTAAAGTGCTCTTATTGGTTTTTAAGTCTTTAAATGGTTTAGCACCCTCATACCTCTCCGATTTGTTGATAGACCACCAACCTGCAAGAGCGCTTAGGTCTGCCAATTTAAGGCTCTTAGTGGTTCCTAGCACCAGACTCAAGTCTAGGGGTGATCGAGCATTCACCGTAGCCGCTCCGAGACTTTGGAATAGTCTTCCTACAGAAATCAGAACTGCCCCTACACTATCCATTTTTAAATCTAGGTTAAAATCATTTTTATTTTATCTGGCTTATTATTCATAATTTGCATTTGCTTTGCCTTTTTTTATTTTATTTTTATATAAGTTTTTTTTGTGACCGTGTCTTTGTTTTAATTCTGTTAATGTTTACTTTTGTACAGCACATTGGTCAATGGTAGTTGTGTTTAGTTGTGCTTTATAAATAAATTGAAATCGAAAATTGAAATTAATGCATTGTGTTGCCTTCTTGAGCATCAGTAAATGTTTTCACTTTTTATAATAGTTATGTATGAGTCCGTCAATTGTCCTCCATGTGAAAATATAGATCTCGAAATCATACAGTCACTGTTGGAAAGGGCTCAAATATGCAGAAAATGTTGGAAAACCAAAGAATGTGCAGGAGCTGGAGGATTTTTCTGAAGAACAGCAGGCAGTGGAACTGCTCAGGACCAACAAGGGACTCATTAACAACTCTCACAAAACAGAAAGACAGTCGTGAATCATCCAGGAAACGACACACAGTATTAAGATTCAAGGGTATGTAAACTTTTGAATGGGGTCATTTTTATAAATAATAATAGAATTATTATTTTGTCTTGTGGAGTATATATAAACATCTGTTATGTGAAATAGCTTATTCAGGAGAGTACTAAATAAAAATAACATGCAATTTTCATGATCCCTCTTAGTTAAAATTAATAACATATTTGCATATTCTGCAAGGGGTATGTAATCTTATGAGCACAATATATATATA
>NW_015548226.1:526522-526880 GCF_001515605.1 Sinocyclocheilus anshuiensis | reverse complement strand
TAAACTCAACAAAATGGTAAAATACATATATCAAGAGCATGCTCACAGATGAGAACAAAACAGCATTGGATGAAGTGGATTAGAGCCCTGTACGGGTCTCAAATAGGCCCTAGCCCGTCTTTTTCCCCTTTTCCTTTGTGCGGAGAGTTGAAGCTAAACTGCGCTCGGCAGAACATGGAGGCGCCAGCGCGATCACTTGCATTTTTTTCTAACAGTGGAAACAACTTAATACGCAGACATTTTTGCTCATAAAGGTAAGAGTGATACATCATTCTACACTGTAAAGGGGCTAGTTTTATTTGTGTGCACTCACAATATCAACAAAACGTTGTGCTTTTATAAAATAAAGAAAACAAAT
>NW_015548226.1:525107-525570 GCF_001515605.1 Sinocyclocheilus anshuiensis | reverse complement strand
CTAGTTTTATTTGTGTGCACTCACAATATCAACAAAACATTGTGCTTTTATAAAATAAAGGAAACAAAGGCGTTGACTTTCTGCCGTCTCGGTCTTGAACAGGAGCGCTTCACAATGATGAACCTAAACTCAGCGAATTGCCTCACAGACATGATAAAAATATATAGAAAGCTTTAAATTACTAGGCTACTTTAAAACGACATAATTTAAATCGAAAATCTTTCATCTTTCATTATGTAATCTGTGCATTTCTCTCTAAAGGCACATCCAATGAGGAGATGACGAGTTTGTTGATGGTTGATGGATTATTGTTGGATATCTAAAATATAAAAATAAGGAAAAGCCTAAAACAGGCCCGATTATAATTTGCGTTTTATTTTATAATTCCGTACAATTAAAAAAATAAAACACAAATTATAATGGCATATATGTAAAACTTTGTCCTATAATTGTATAGCTGCTT
>NW_015548226.1:507754-525084 GCF_001515605.1 Sinocyclocheilus anshuiensis | reverse complement strand
AATGTAAAGGATTTGCTGCAACGCAATTTTGTCTGATATGTGAATTATTTATTAGCCTATTTTTTTTACCCATGCAGCAAATGCTTTAAAAACCGCTTTAAAATTACTTTATTACATTCCAGACGCTTTTATAGTACTTTTATATGGAATAAAATCACTGTCAAAAATAATCGTACGTAATTCAAAGCATTTGTGTGTCATTTTAATTTACTCGTGCGTAATTTAAAAGTATTGTATGTAATTCTGTTTTTTGTCAGAGTTGGATTCCAAAATCTACGCCCACGACAGTTTACAGATACGAGATTGTGTGTGTTTGTTAGAGTACAACTCCAAAATGTACGACTATGACAGTTTACAGACACAACGCTTGTTTTCACAACAGCTCTGTTACATGCACGACGTGCGAATTGCGACCACGAAGTGCGGTGTGCGAAACGACTGTCAAAAACACGTCATCATTGTCACAGGCATTACTATCCGAGGGACAAAATCTCGTATCTGTAAACTGTCGTGGCCGTAGATTTTGGAATCCAACTCTGACAAAAAACAGAATTACATACAATACTTTTAAATTACGCACGAGTAAATTAAAATGACACACAAATGCTTTGAATTACGTACGATTATTTTTGACAGTGATTTTATTCCATACTTTTCACTATAAATGTTATGGGTAGCTTGAATGTAAACATTGTCATGAATTCGTTGTATTCCCATTTGTAAAATAGCCAACAAATTAATTCTTGTAGGCTAACCCGATCTCATGAAAGTACACAGTATAGCACGATTTTCTGCTTCTATTTGGCATAATATTTCTATGCAGAAATTGACTTTGGCATGCAAAAGACTGATAAATTCATAATTAATGGCATGGCTGGTTCAGTCGACAGAAATATGGGACACACAGGCCTATGATAACTGCTGAAATGTTTGCGGGGCAAATCTGAGGTCAGTCTGAGCGCTCATGGTACTCACAGTGCCGTACACCTGCAGGCACCACTGACTCAGACGGTTGTCGTGGTAATAAACACCGTAAACAGCAACCGTTTGCGTGTCAGCGCTTAATGCGCATATCCTAAATGAAAAGCATTTTAGGGGGCACTTGGCTTTTGGGGGCCCAAGGCGGTCGCCTACTTTTGCCTAATGGGTAAGTCTGCCCCTGCGTAGCACTAGGCACTAGTAATAATTTAACACTCACTTGCTTTGCCGGTCTGTATCTCCACTGACTGGCTGAATCGCCCACAGCCAGCCGAGGTTCTGGCCCGAATCTGGAAGATGTAGCTCGTGCCGGGCTTCAGACCTGACACTTTAGTGGTAGTGTTCTTTGACTTCAGCGTAGCATAACTTTGCTGTTCATTGTCCTGTGAAAACGGGCCAATAAGTAAATGAGTGGTTATGTTCAAATAAAGATTCTATTTAAGGTCATTGAAATACAGACAATAATGGACAATTCACACCAGGACCTGACAAAATCATTGTTTTGAGACCCAGGCTGGAGGATTGGACCGATTAAACTGAAGTGCTCACTAATCTGTTAGCATTCTCCGCTTCACCCCATTGCATCCATGAACTCTGTCCCCTCCGAAGCATTTCACTTTGTTAAAAAGCCTTTGATGCTCCTCTGTCCCCTGAGGAGACCGCCAGCGCCGTATATCCATCAAAAACCACTGTGTGGTCTTTGTTAAGCACCATTCCCCAGGAATCAGCACACGGGCAGCGGCTTGGCAAACAGGGAATGCACGTAAATAATATTTACATAGCGGCATTGTTGACTAGGCACTGTATACTAATTCTCTGTCACAGCTGAGATCTCTTTTGCGCCATTAGGCAGCAAAGCTCCCAGCTCACGTGACAATTAACTTCCCTCCAGTGTTTGGCAGGGCTCACTGTGTTTGCCTTCAATGTCACTTTAAATAATCTCGCCAAATCAGTCTGAGAGCACTATTGGTTGGTAATTTCCTTTCAATTAGCCTGAGCTGCCAATAAACCAAGTGGCTAAACTGAGATATTTGACTCCAGGCTAGTCTATAAAATGTGACCCTTCATTAAGCAGTTAAACCATTCGGTGATGAGACCTTCTCAGTTAATGAATAAATATCACTCTTTTGGGACCTGGAGTGTAATCACTACGATAAAGAAATGACCTTTTCATAATATTTAATGTCATATTCTAATATGACTCCATTGGGCTGCGCCGGTTCGTGCCAGAAAAGAGTGACGCTGTTCTGACTGGCATTTTCTTGTCGGATGGCCATCACTTGAGACGGAGCTGTGAAAACAAAGACATGAAGGGCCCTTTAGTAAGACAACAGATTCATTCTACAACAAAAATAATATTTATTATTATTGATATTATATAAGGAACAATAAAATGCACTGTATTATTCTTGCTGGAAAATACATACTACTAGCTTCTAGCTGATCAGAACTGGTTATTTATCTTTATTAGCTGGTTGAAGCTAGTTTAGGTGTTTGATTCGTAAGTGTACTTGCTGGTGGAGTCAAGATTAATGTGTTTAGGATTAGCAGATTACCTTTAGATGATCAACTAGACTAGTTTGCTGATGGCCAGAGGTCAACCTGGTTAGGGTTGGTGCCTAAACTGGTACCTAAACTAAACTGTTTAAAACTGGTTATTTATAGTCATAATGTGATTCAAACTAGTTTAGGTGGTTAATCGGCTAGGTCATCCTGGTTAGGACTAGTAGACAACCTTGACTAAGCTGTTCAAAACGTTTTTTTTTCATACAAGCTTTAGATGGTTTAGAAACTAGTTATTTATGCTTATTAGTTTGTTCAAATTAGTTTAGGTTGTCGAACAGCTAGACTAGCTGGTGGAGTCGAGATTAATGTTTTTAGGGTTAGCAGACCACCTTCAGATGATTAGATAGACTGGTTTGCTGATGGCCAGAAGTTAACCTTGTTAGGGCTGGTGCCTAAACTGGTACCTAAACTAAGCTGTTTAAAATTTGCTATTTATAGTCATTAGGTGGTTCAAACTAGTTTAGGTGGTTAATCAGCTAGACCAGCTTGCTAACGAGCCATAGGTCATTCTGGTTAGGACTGGTAGACAACCTTGACTAAGCTGTTCAAAACTGTTTATTCATACCAGCTTTAGATGGTTTTCTAGCTGTTTTTAGATGGTTTCAAAACTAGTTATTTATGCTTCTTAGCCGGTTCAGACTAGTTTCGGTGGATGAGCAGCTAGACTAACTTGCTGATGGAGCAGAGGTCAACCTGGTTAGGGCTGATGCCTAAACTGGTACCTAAACTAAACTGTTTAAACTTACTATTTATAGTCATTAGGTGATTTAAACTATAGGTGGCTAGGTGGAAGAAAAAACAGCATATGCTGGTTAGATTTGTTTTGAAGCATGGCAGCTGAGTTGAGCTGACTTAAGCTGGTCCTTAGTTGGTCATGAGCTGGTTATAAGCTGGCTATGAGCTGGTCCTGAGCAGGAACTAATTGCTAAGGCTTAAACCAGCTCAAGCCAGCTACCATGCTTCAAAACATACCTAACCAGCATATGCTGTTTTTTTCAACAGGGTAGTCAGATAGACTAGCTTGCTGAAGGACCATAGTTCATCTTTGTTAGGAATGGTAGACAACCTTGGCTAAGCTGTTCAAAACTGTTTATTCATACCAGCTTTAGATGGTTTCGAAAGTAGCTATTTATGCTAATTAGCTGGTTCAAACTACTTTAGGTTCAATGTTGTTAGGGCTGATGTCTAAACTGGTACCTAAACTAAACTGTTTAAAACTGGTAGACAACCTTGACTAAGCTGTTCAAAACTGGTTATTCATGATCTTTGGCTAGTTCAAACTTGTCTAGGTGCTAGATCAATTAGATTAATAGCTGATTTAGTGGAGGTCAACCTGGTTAGGACTGGTAGACCACCTTGACAAAGCTGTTCAGAACTAGTCATTTAAGGAGGTTCATCAATTAGATTACTATAGCTGGTTTGGCTGAGATCAACCTGGTTAGATGACATTGTCTATTCTATTTAGAACTGCTCAATACGGTCATTAGCAGGTTCAAATTAGTTTAGGTGGTTAATAAGTTAGATTACTAGCTGGTGGGGCCTATTTCAACCTTTTTAGAAAACTCTGACTGAGGTTGACCAAATTTCAAAACACATCATGGACTAGTCAGCTAGGTTTTGACTAGGCGAGTAAGCTAAAGCCTAGACTAGACTAGACCTCATAGGCTAGTAAGACCTTGATTTTTAAGCAGCAGTGTTTTATTAATTATGCGAATAATTAATGCAATCAAACTTTAATGACCCGGTAGTGTCTCCTACCTGCCTGGTTTGTGGTGATATTGACCATCACAGACTGTGGCAGCTCATTGCTCAGGTGCGTGACTCCATTTAGAGCAACAATACGGAAGGTGTAATTACTGTGAGCGGCGAGATTCAGCACCGTCACCCATGGTTCTGTAAGTCCTGTCTGCTGAGGGATAAAGCGCACCAGGGCCACTCCTGTCCGGGACACCACCACTCTATTCATGATTCCTCCTCCTCCTCCAACTGTCCCGCTAACAGCTCCATTGGCGTCTGCAACACCCCCATTGCTGTTCCCCACCCCGTTACCCCCTCCGGCACCCACCCGACAGTCCTCACACTGCGCCCCATCTTTGTCACACTTCTGGCAAAGGACGTCATAGATGACGTCACTGCGGCCTCCTGTATCCAGAGGTGAACCCCACTCCAGACTGACCGAGGTGCCGTTCACATATGAGATGATGTTTACCGGAGCTGACGGAGGTCCTGCGGGGAGGGTGAAGTTAGACAGTTCTTAATTATAGGTTAATTAGTGAGGTTGAGGGAATTGGTGGTTATCAGGCTAGCTGATCAAAAGAGAATGATTGAATTTGCACTTCAGTAACCACACGATCCCCGTTCAACAAGTAATCTTGCCTTACGATTTTAACACTCATTAAAAGTAAAAAAAAAAAAAAAAAAAAGTTAGATTTTTTGGTAACAGAAAGTATTTGGAATATTTCAAAATATTTAAATGTGTTTTACAGATTGCACAAGCACACATTTTTTTAAGTAAAATATAAACTTCAAATAAATAAAAAATAAATTAAATAAAATAAAAAATAAGATTTTTTTAAATTCTACTTAATTTTATCTTATCTATTTTATTTCATTTTATTTCTTTGATCAGGCATGCTGATCAAAATTATTTATATAATAAGGCATTTATATAATGTATAAAATAAAAGTAAATAAACATAAAAATAAATAAAAATAAAATGAGATATGCTTAATTTTATCTTTTCTATTTTATTTCATTTTATTTCTATGATCAGACATGCTAATAAAAATTATTTTTATGATAAGACATTTATATAATGTATAAAAAAATAAAATAAAAAATAAGATAAAATCATTTTTTAGTTTACTTAATTTTACATTATCAATTTATTTCGTTTTGCTTCTTTGATCAGGAATTTTATTTTCAATTTAAAAATAAATTAAATTAAATTAAAAATAAGAAAAATATTTTTAATTCTAATTAATTTTATCTTATTTCATTTTATCTTATTCTTATTTCATTTTATTTCTTTGATCAGGCATGCTGATCAAAATATAATATATATAATAACAAAATATAATTACTTATATAATATGACATCTATATAATGTATAAAATAAAATAAAAGAATAAAAAGTACATAGTTATTCCAATAATCTACACCTGTGGTACATCCACTAAAAACCAACAAAACACCAGCTGATTAAAATACACTAAGACTTAAAAAATTATAAAGTGCAGCTAGTGAAGAGAAAAGATCCTGCAGCATTTGAAATGTTTTATATATTATGTATATTATGCATCGACGTTCACATATCGATTTTCAGATACTTTTCTAGGCCACGGTATCTAAAGAATTTTTAAGTTAGAAGATTTCTTGGTCTAATGATTTGCAAACATGAAGACTCACTTGTGCAGGGAGAAGCAGAGGTATCTGTAGAGGAACGATAGAAGTTGGCATCACAGGGGCAGGTTAGAGCCGCTCGTGTCTCAGAGTGACTGTGGAGTGGACATTTCCCACAGAGCTGATCTCCTGCCACGGGCTTGTAGAAACCCACCTCACATGCTAATAGAAACACAAAAACAGAGTTTACCTCAGCACAATCCACAATCTGCTTCTTTGCCACTTAGATATTCATCAAATATTTTAAAGTCAACATAAAATCCAAAATTACAGATGTTCTGTTCCTGATTTAAAGGATTAGTTCACTTCCAGAATGAAAATTTCCTGATAATTTACTCATCCCCATGTCATCCAAAATGTTCATGTCTTTCTTTCTTCAGTCGAAAAGAAATTAAGGTTTTTAAAGAAAACATTCCAGAATTTTTTTTCCATGTAGTGGACTTCAACAGGGACCAACAGGTTGAAGGTCCAAATTGCAGTTTCAGTGCAGCTTCAAAGGGCTCTACATGATCCTAGACGAGGAATAAGGGTCTTATCTAGTGGAACGATCTGTCATTTTCTAAAAAAAAAAAAAAAAAAATGTATATACTTTTTAACCACAAATGCTCATCTTGCACTAGCTCGACCTCACGCATTACGTAATCACACACACGTGACGGAAGTATTGTGTTTAACATGAAACGCCCTTTACAATAAAAAAAAAAGGTAAAACAACAATGTTGGATGATTCTGAAATTGGAGTAAATGAGATGGAGATTTTCACCCTACCCTATCTTTTTGAACCGAAGTACACAGACGAAGAACTAACCGCACATGACTCTTCCAACGTGATTACGTAATGTGTGAGGTCGCTGACACGCATTGCAGAGTTAGTGCAAGACGAGCATTTGTGGTTAAAAAGTATATACTTTTTTTTTTTTTTTTAAGTGACAGAACGTTTCGATAGATAAGACCCTTATTCCTCAGCTGGGATCGTGTAGAGCCCTTTAAAGCTGCATTGAAACTGCGATTCAACCCATCAACCATTGAAGATATGGAGAAAAGTCCTGGAATGTTTTCCTCAAAAACCTTAAAGGTCCCCTGAAATGCTTAGAAACACGCAGCGTTACTCTATGTGTTGACGTCATTTTAACTGAAAAAGGAAGACAGGGTGGGACATATCAAGCAGCCCCGCCCCTTTTTAAAATAGCCAATAGCGTTCGTTTATATCACAGCTTGGGCTAGAGCCGTTCAGAGCCGTTGAGCTCCATAAAACCGCATTTGACAGGGTATGCCAGCCACAATATTGCTATAAAATATAGCATTCTGTGTAGAATTCAAATAGCTCCGATACATTTTGTGGTCTGCGCCGACACGCGCATGTGATCCGCTCCGTGCTATCCTCTGGACCGGAGCAGAGTGTGTCGATGTGATGTCATTGAGCCGTTTGAGCCGTTTTGGCGGAAGTGACGAACTGCAAGCTTTGAATGCTTATATCTTCTAAATGTCACTGTTTTGGAGTACACTGCCTTATAGATAACCTGAAGACTAACATATTGATACTAACACCCAAAAAACTTTCATTTTGATTTCATGGGGACTTTAAGTCACATTATGAAAGTAAAATGGGTTGCGATCGCTGCTGAGTCATTCTGTGTCAAATCAACCGAAGTTCAGAAATGTCCCCTGCTAAAATTTCTGAATCTATTAGTGGGGGGGGGGGGGGGGGGGCTTCATTCTGAAAGTGAACTAATCGTTTAAACATGTACTCATCAGGAGATTTTTCACAATTCAACCAATTTTTTTGTGGATAAATAAGGTGGTAAAAAATAAAGGTTCTTTATTGACATCCATGGTTCCACAAAGAACCTTTAATATCCATAGAACCTTTCACGAAATGTTCTTTGCAGCGAAAAAAAAGACTATTTCTTTAGACTATTAAAATGTTTTTACACTAAAAATAAAGGATATAAACCCGCAATTCTGAGAAATGAAGCCGCAAATTATGAGAAATAAAGTCTAAATTGCAAGATATAAGCTTGCAATTGCGAGAAAAAAAGTCAGAATTGTGAGATAAAAAGTCACAATTGCTTTTAACTATTTTTTATTCAATTGGGGAAACCGGTTTCCTCCTTTATGAACCTTTAGTGTACATGCTTTCTCATTGAATATCCTGTTTAACCCAGAAATACATCACATTATGGAAGTAAAAAGGGTTGAAAAAACCATTTTTGATCATTTTGAACATTATTTGAACAAAATGAAATGCAACAGGTTATGAGCAAGCACAGTCACTCTCAAGTGTTGCGGTTCAGAGTTTGCAAAACGAATGTTCAAGTGAGGACAACAAGTACATGGGTGAGGAATCTGAGCTTTGGAGAGGGGAAGAATCGAGAATTAACATAGAGTGATAGCAAGTTCTTTATCTCCACTGACAGAAACCCCAGGGAGTCCAAAAAGTATTCCTTCTTGCAGTATTTATCCTTGTCTGTTTTTTCTTTTGGCTTGATCCGATTAATCCTTCCCTCCCTTGATGTTTTTTTGAAAAGCTCCTGAGTTGAAAAGCAGGTCACGATAAACATTGGGGCCGTACACTCATGGAGTACAGTGACGTCTACGCGCTTTGAAGTTTTTGACAGAATACCTCTGGCAATGCAGTCAGAAGCACACATTCGCCATACACACCGACAGACAGATGTGACTTAATCATGATGAACTTTGGTGACCTTTTCTGTTTGGGCTGAAATCCCGCTTTTAAGACTTTTTCTACTTAGTAACTCTCTTTTCAAAGCAGATAAGGGTTAAAAAAGCCTGCGGGGTGAGAAGAGACTCCGTTGCTCTTTATCCGGCGGTGTTTACATACACTACATTAGGGCTGCACACTGTTTGGTTTGTCAGCACCTGTCAGAGCACCGCTCTCCTTGCATCCACATTTGCATTACAATGAATTTTAATGAATATTTACAGCCATTGTATGCTGACCTTGATTTTTACTCTTTGCGTAGATGGTTAAATAAATATGGTTGAAAAGAATAACCACCAAGGTGTTTTTCATGACCAGACTATGCAAGGTCTTGTAGGAGAACAAGGTGATTAAAGCATTAACACAAACAAAATGTTTTTATTTACCGTAGTGGAACCTCACACGCTCAACTAAATGATCATGAATGGGCGCCTTTCCACAGTAAGTGTCAAAAACAGTGTTGGAATTACATATTTCACAAATAAAAATTAAACATGAAATTATCATAAAATTGATAGAGAACTACTGGATTAGGTTTTAAGATTAGAAAAACAATATAATATAATATAATATAATATAATACAAAACTTGAAAATAATCTAAGTACATTCAAAATTCAACCACAAAAGTAGGAATTTGGCTAAAATTTTACAATTTTGAAAAGACTGACTTATTGTTTACTTGATTATTTTTTAAACAATAATAAAATATATATTTTTTAAAAATCATAAGACTGAAAGAGATGTACTATATCAGATTACTTCTAAGATTAGTCAATATCATATAATATAATATAATATAATATATAATATTGTTAAAACTATGAAAAGATTTACTTGATTTATTATTTATTATTATCTTTAATATTTAAAAAAAGATAATAAAACACATGTTAAAATAAAAATATGATACAACTGCTAAAGATTAATCTGTAGAAAAAATTATATAAATCACAATATAATATAATATAATATAATATGCATTTACATGTCCACAATTACACTGCTGAAATGCAATAAATATACAATAAATTTAATACAATACATTTTTGTCCCAAATAACGTAAATCATTGAAAACAACAACAACAACAATAATAATAGACATTTTAAAATAAACTTTTTGGCCAATGATTACAAGATGTATGTGGTGTTATGCAAAAGATTATGTCTGATTATGACTCTAAAAATGACCAGAAATTGTGAATTTCCAAATTTAGAGTTGACAGGTCAAATATTTGACCATATAATTTTAAAGGCATAGTTCACCCAAAATGAAAATTCTCTTATCATATATTCACCCTCATGTTGTTCAAACTTTCTCTCTTCTGTGGAACACAAAAGCAGTGACATGAGTGTGAGTAAATAACGACAGGATTTTCATTTGGGCAAACTGTTTCTTTAAGAGACTCACAATGAGTATCCTTGAAACCACACAAAAACACACACGGAAGCACTCTTCATGCTCACAAACAGCTCAGAACTCTTATGGGAGCTAAACAACAGCTGCTAATGAGCTGGGAGGATTGTCTGAGTGATGAATGATTCTGTCAGTGAAATCATAGCTGAAAATGGGGCACTCCATCACAGGTCCTCCAAACACACGTGCTGTAAACGTCCCCCTCTCCACTGAAGGGGTTACTGATTGCTCAGGGTCCGGACGCATCCAGCACACTCATGTCAGTGTGTCACTCGCCTGGCACTTGCTCTCCTGCTTTAGATTTGGACCAGCCACACGTACAGCACAGCAGTGTACCATTTTAAAGATGCATGGAGGCCTGTACTGTTACTGTAATGATTGTTTCCTGTGAGAGCCATAAAACAGATGTTCCCATTCAGCCTCTAATATACAACGCAAACACTTCTGCTGTGTTGTTTTAACATGACATAATGGCTAAATCCCTAAAAGGCCTAACAAAAGTGCACTGTTATTAAGTCCAATAAGTCACAATTTCATAATGTAGTTTTTGACCCTATTAAACAGTTACTGTATATTTAAAACTCCTTTAAAAGATTTAAATAACCTCTGTCATAATTGGATAACCAATCACAACCATAGTAGTAGTTGTTGAATAAGCATATCTAAAGTGGGCGGTCATATGTTAATGAGCTCATGAATAATGTAGAGCACAACAGTGACCACCTGTCTTTTCAAGTGTTTTGAAGGTATTTTTTCCATTCATTTTCTCCTTGGAGATTTCATAAATGTAATATTTATAGTTATATTTTTAATTTTAAAAAGTTCAAGTATTAGAAAATTGGGGAAAGAACAAATAGGTACAAGACACACCTAAAGAAATTATATGGAACATATTAAAAAGCAGTGGCATACTAAATATAATGAATATAGGTCTATAAACATTATGATTATAAATGTCTTTCCTCTTGTTCCCTTCCAAAAATCTGCACTCAACTAAGCTGCATTTATTTAATAAAAAATGCTGTATTATTGTGAAATATTATTACAATTTAAAATAACTGTTTTTTAATATATTTTAATGTGATATAATATATGATCGGTGTTGGGGAGTAACTAGTTACATGTAACGTAATTATGTAATTTAATTACAAATTAAATGTAACTGTAATCTGTTACAGTTACTGAGAAAAATGTGTGATTAAATTACAGTTGCTTATGAAAATGTTAACGATTGCAAAGGGGGGTTACATCTGAATATTTTCACACACGTACAGATATGACTGATTTCTTTCCCAAACTGCATCAACTGCTCTAAAATATGAGACAGTATTTGGGTTTATGTATATGCTTTATTTTTGAAGATTAACTGTAAGGTTAACCTGGGCCTGCTTTAAATGTTTTAAAATGATTAACGGTTGAAAACATTCATTAGAAATGTATCAAAAAGTTATCAAAAAGTAATCAAATGTATTTAGTTACATTCCTTTAATGAAGTAATTGAAACAGTTACACTACTTATTACATTTTAAATAGGGTAACTTGTAAACTATAACCTATTACATTTACAAAGTAACCTTCCCGACACTGTATATAATTTAATGTAATTTATTCCTGTAATAACAAAACTCATTCAACATCATTACTCCAATCTTCAATGTCACATGATCCTTCAGAAATCATTCTAATATGCTAATAGAAATGTCTTATTTATTATCAGTTGAAAACAGTTGTGCTACTTAATATTTTGTTTAAAAAAAAGTGCTTTTTTATTACTAGTTTCTTTGATGAATAGAAAGTTCAAAAGGACAGGATTTATTTGAAATGTTTTTTTTTTTTAATTAATTTTTTGTAACACTATAAATGTATGTACTCTCACTTTAGATTAATTAACGCATCCCTGCTGAATAAAAGTAAAAATATACACAAACTTTTGAATGGCACTGTGCATATACATGCAAAAACATATTTTAAACGTTTAGAATAAATTTAATTCATTACATCTCATACCTATGGCAAGAAATGCTCCTCTGAGGCACATCAGCTCATGCTCGTGTCAAGACTGAAATCCTTGAACCCACTGAATGTTATCATTAAAAATCAATTCTCTCTGGAGCATTTACCATGAAGCAGATTTCTGAAAGACACGTTTTTGCAGCCGAGTTATCTTCTGGATGGACTGAAGAGGAAGCTGCATTGCGATGCACATTGTCTTTTAACTATATCGAAAGGCAAAGATTTTCCACAGGTTGTGCACCTGCTGTATTATTTCTCTCAAATCATAAAGCATAAAGCCATTTTTTTTTTCATGACAGCACTTTTAGGGGTGACATTATTCAAGGTTAGTGACATTTGGAGTCGGCCAATCCGTCCCCAGGCAAAAATCCCAGCAGCAGCAGCAGCAGCGATACGGAGCATGACTGGCACCGTCCAGATCCCGAAGCCGTGCGGCCACGATAAGACCTAATGCTGACTGGCCCTCAAACCACAAGGGAACGAGTCTCAAGATCGAACAACTAGAGGCTAAAAATAAAGAAAGAAATAAATAAAGGTGGATAAGAAGGGGAGAAGATGAATTGCTCTCAAACGTTTGGGCCTTCAAGCTTCGGCTTTGACTATCAAAATGCCAATTCATGCATGAAATTCAAACAGAACCAAGAGCACAATAACAGCAAATACAGACATGACCTTTTGCTAGTCATTAAATAGACAGGTCTTTGATTTCAAACAGCGTGGATCGCATTTTGCATTACAATACAAGGATTTACCTGCATATTAGACTTCAGTCATAATAACGTCTGCGGTTTTGCTAAATATCGCCTCTGTGGATTTAAAGGCACAGTGCACCCAAAAATTAACATGTTGTCATTCACCCTGGTGTCATTCCGACCACATATTATTTTAATAGAAGTATGTTTTAATCAAAACAACACAGAGAACCACTTGAAAAACACCCAACTCTGGTTTCTCTCTCTCATTTACTATCAAAAGACAATTCTCATCTCTTGAGTGGACCTCTGGGCCGGGCTCTGCAACATTCAAATACACTTCAAACAATATTTATGATTTATGCATTAAAATTTGCATACCCATTTGGATTAGACAGTTTTAACACAAACTAATATTGTGATGCATATTTGTCAGTCATACATAAATGAAACAGGTACAATTTCTGTAATAGTACTAATAAACTGAATGTACACAATAACCACTTATCATCAATAAATCACATTTCTATAACTCTCATGCATTTTAACTAATTGAATATTGCTTATTCCATAGCTAGCCATATTTGAACTATGTTCATACATTTTAACTAAATAAATGTAAGTGTTTTCACAATTAAACAATTTTTTACATTTAATTTAATTTAATACATTTTTTTTTAATTAACCAAATGCATTTTGGAAATATTTTGACTATTTAAAATATTAACATTTCCAAAATGCATTTGGATTAGTCAAATAGTTGCAAATGTTTCTTATCCGTTTCATTTATGTATGACTGAAAAAAATGGTATAGAAACAATTTTATACTTAGAAATTGTTAGTAAATTTCACAAATGATTACAGAAAATGAATTAAACGTGACAAATTAAATTAGAAAGAGCAGAAATCTTTGTTTTATTTATAACTTACATTTTTTTTTACAGTACATGCATCACATTAATTGTATTGGTTTATGTTAAAATGGCGTAATCCAAATAGAAAGAAATTTTATATGCGATTCATATACATAAATCTTAATTTTATGTGTATATGTACGTGTATAAAAAATATACTTAGAAATTGTTAGTAAATTTCACAAATGATTACAGAAAATGAATTAAACGTGACAAATTAAATTAGAAAGAGCAGAAATCTTTGTTTTATTTATAACTTACATTTTTTTTTACAGTACATGCATCACATTAATTGTATTGGTTTATGTTAAAATGGCGTAAATCCAAATAGAAAGAAATTTTATATGCGATTCATATACATAAATCTTAAGTTTATGTGTATATGTACGTGTATAAAAAAAGGAAATAATGCAGGATTGGGGTAATATAGGGCAAAAAGAGGACAAACTTTCATTGAACTGTTTAATTGATCCCAAGGCTATAAGAAGAAGTTCATGAGTTATAAAGCCCACAAACACAACCCCCTATGCACAAAATAACCATATACCTTTGACACACAAGCATATCTTAATTTGTGAAAATGGCTTGTGCTGGCCTGAAGAAAGCAGCCTAATTCGAAACCGGCCATGTGTAAAAATGTCTGTTTATCCCAGAGGGAGACTTTTAATGGATATATAAGAGGGCCGTAAGGAGTTAATTGTTTGTGGCTCGCAATCTGATATTAACTACACTGTGTGGCATAGAGCACGAGGGCAGAGGAGTCTATTATCTAGTTTACTCTGAAATACTTGCATTAATATACATATAGATATATGTGTGTGCGGGTCTGTGTGGACGTGCATCCAATTTTGCTTCTGTTTTCTATTTTGGCCCTTAATCTTATTGTCTGTAGTTGTGGTTAGGCTGTGTCCTCCAAAGATCTCATCTTAAACTTTCCAAGCGCAGGAGGGTAATTGCTATCAGATCAATTTACTCAAGAAAAGTGGTGCCTGTTTCTAAATGCTTGATAGATGGAGACCAACTTGTCTAAATTGGGGGCGACCTTGAAGAGTCATTAACAGTAGAAGGAGGAATGCAGCTGGTGACTTTATTGACTTGGAGAATCCTCGTGATTGCGCATTGCGATAGACTCGACTGCCCATGATATGGAAAAAGACATGAATAAATGATTAAGATTTGTTAGAACTTCCTTTGAAATGTATGTCTGAACATTTAACGTCCTTCCTGCTGACTAAAGAAAAAAAAACCTGTATGAGCTAAAAAGACTAGTAAAAGGCATGCTTTCGTTTGATTTATGCTAGTTTTGACTGGTCAAGTTGGGCTAATGGAAACAAAATCTATCTTAAAGGAACAGTTCACTCAAAAATGAAAATGGCCATCCAAGAGGTAGAGAAGTTGTCCTCTCACATCAAAATCTACCAACATATCTGTGCATATTTCTCTCCTGTTACCAACATTAGTTTCTTACGAACACGCAACTTTTCACTTCACAAGACATTAATTGATGGACTGGAGTCTTGTGGATTACTTGTGGATTATAGTGATTTTTTTAATCAGCTGTTTGGACTCTCATTCTGACGGCACCCATTCACTGCAGAGGAAATTATGTAATGAATGAAGTCATCTACATCCTGGATGGCATGAGACAGAGTACATTTTCAAGTAATTTTCTATTCCTTTAAAGCAAAACACCCCAGGTGAATAAAGTATTTTTTTTTTTTACTAATAGAAATTACCATTCTTCCCCGGTTGATTGATTGCAATAAGATTTTTTTATATTACAAGGTATCTAATCTGAACATTAGATAAAGCCAGGTTCAAAAGTCTTCTTTTATTTTGTTACCATAGTAGAGTTAAAGGTTTTTACAGAAAGGATTGGTAATAGTTTTTATCACTCCATAAATCAGAAAATACTGTCAACAGACAGAAAAATAAAATAATGGTGTAAAATTGAGTATAAAAGCAGGCAGCTGATGCATGAACAAGCCCCTCTGTAAAAACTGTAAAGTCTGATGGATGTAAGTGCTACTGAAGTGGAGATTTATGACTCATTTTGAGAAAATTGCTTTTGCAAATGCAAATACATAAAGTGCAACAAAATAAACAATTAAAAGTCTATTTTGCATGTTTTCATTTAGTCTGAAAAAATATGCAGTGAAAAGCCAGCCTAATATCTCAAAATTGACCAGTGCATGGAAAAACGGGTTCCAGTAAACCTGCTGTAAACTGCTTAAACCAGCCTAAGGTGGTTTGCAGGTCTTATCTGATTTTAGCTAGTCTAGCTGGATCTCCCAGTCTGTTCCAAACCCCTATAAAACCATTACAGGGATAGTTCAACCCAAAATGAAATTTCTGTCATCATTTGCTTACCCTCATGTTGTTCCAAACCTCTATGAGTTGAACACAAAAGAAGATATTTTGAAGAATGTTGGTAACAAAAAAGTTGCTCGTAGCCTTTTATTTTTTTCCATACTATGAAAGTCAATGGCTTCCACCAACTGTTTGGTTACCAAAATAGCTTCTTGTGTGTTAAACAGAAGAAAGAAACTTGTATAGAATTTTCATTTTTGGGTGAATTAGCCCTTTAAATCAGACCATTTAAAACCAGGCAGCAAACCACATTTAAAATGCTATAAACTAGTCCAAACTGGTTTGAAAAGTTCCCAAAAATATCTCAACCAGCGAGGTAATAAATTGCTCGGCCGTCGAAACTCTCACTAACGAGATGCATCTGCATGCGCTGTACGATCCTTGACAGTCGACTCCCAGCAGGGAAGCCCTGTACCTCGGACTGCTTCTGTCCGGTGGCTACATCGCACACTTGCTGTAGCGTAAAGCTAATGAAGTCGTTTAATCTACCTGAATGCTCCCACAGGGGCGTCCCACTTTAATTATGTTCTTAAACGTCTCTCACATGCACTAATAGGCAGAAATGAAACATGGCACCACGTTAACAAATCCTGGTGGAAGAAGGGACCTCAGCACAGATATTAAAAACTTCATGGGCTGGCATTAATTTTAGCAGCTACGGAGGTGCGTAAGCTATGTAGCAAAGCGAGTCCATGATTAGATGCCGCCCCAGTTGGCACAGAGCGTAAAGAGCATTTATCTCCATTTCTGGTGCAATAGGCTTAGCAAAACTAGTCACTCAGTTGATTTAAATGGCCTTTATTATATCTTGCCATAATATTAGATTTTTTTTCTTCGTATTAGAAGAGAAAGAATGATAATTTATTTTCATTAAATATGTACAGTGGGGTCCAAAAGTCGAAATATTTAGCATTTATTTCTAATTTAATATTTTTTTATACAAAATACAAAATGTTCATAACAGATTATGGGCCAGATTTACTAAACAGGGCAAATTACCGTTAGAGCGCAATTCTGCAGGTGATTTTCTAACAATGCGCACATTAAAGAACACAGTCGCAGCCAGATCATTTCCATAATGACCAGCTCAATCTTCCAAGCGCAGTGCAAATTATTGCCTGCTTTAAAGGGGTCATATGATGCGATTTCAATTTTTCCTTTCTCTTTGGAGTGTTACAAGCTCTTGGTGCATAAAGAAGATCTGTAAAGTTGCAAAGACTAAAGTCTCAAATCCAAAGAGATATTCTTTATAAA
>NW_015548226.1:507253-507541 GCF_001515605.1 Sinocyclocheilus anshuiensis | reverse complement strand
ACCCATACTTGGAATTAGTGCTCTGCATTTAACCCATCCAAAGTGCACACACACAGCAGTGAACACACACACACCATGAACACACACCCGGAGCAGTGGGCAGCCATTTATGCTGCAACGCCCGGGGAGCAGTTGGGGGTTCGGTGCCTTGCTCAAGGGCACCTCAGTTGTGGTACTGAAGGTGGAAGAGAGCGCTGTACATTCACTCCTCCGACCTACAATTCCTGCCGGACCTGAGACTCAAACTCGCAACCTTTGGGTTACGAGTCCGACTCTCTAACCATTAGG
>NW_015548226.1:506721-506997 GCF_001515605.1 Sinocyclocheilus anshuiensis | reverse complement strand
ATGCACCAAGAGCTTGTAACACTCCAAAGAGAAAGGAAAAATTGAAATCGCATCATATGACCCCTTTAAGACATGCTTTTTTGGGCGTTAAATAATGGCACAAATACCAGTAATTTGACGAGCGCTAACGTTAGTAAGTCTCATTGCGTGATTCATTTGAAGACTCTCCTCCCATAAATTTTGCGTCTGAAAGGGAAAATCTTACAAATGCATATTCAATAAGGTCAGGTGCAAAAATAACTGTGTCCACGCCTTTTCAGCGCTAATTCGTCACTG
>NW_015548226.1:498873-506652 GCF_001515605.1 Sinocyclocheilus anshuiensis | reverse complement strand
CATATTCAATAAGGTCAGGCGCAAAAATAACTGTGTCCACGCCTTTTCAGCGCTAATTCGTCACTGCGCATCTTTAGTAAATCCTGACAGTAATATTTTAACGCCAAAAGACGGTGTGTGCTGGCACAAGCTGTTAGTAAATCTGGAACTATATATTTTTAAATTATAAAAACAAATTTATTTGATTATATTAAATATCTAATTCTAATATAATTACATTTGCAAATTATATTTTCTTAAATGTTTACTTTGTTTTCAGGTTAAATTAGCCTACTGTATAGTTTTAATGTGGTCAGACCCCCATAAATATGCAGTATTATATATATATATATATATACACTGTATATACCAAGAGATTGTAAGAACACAAAAGATGAAAAACACTGACTTTCACTGTAGCAAGTCTAATTCACTGTAGCAAGTCAAATTTTTTCACATTTTGTATTTGATGGGAATAACATATTAAAAGTTTGTTGTTCAACAGGTGTTCATGTTGGTATTGTGCATCAGTCAGCGTACGGCAAAAATCCAACAGCATTTTACTTTGGAAATATTGTGCAGCCACATCAAATGAGACAAACGCATCTCTGTTAATGAGCATTAAATGGCTGCTGATTGTTTGATTGAACTGCTGTCACCTATCTAAGCGTGTCTAATTGAAGCGCGCCGAGTGAGGCGTTTACAGTGCCTCTGACAAAAAGAAGTCCTCTGAATGAGAAACTCTGATGTTTTGTGTGTGGCAATTACCAGAGAAAAGCCGAGCGAGCTTTTCTTGTTCTCTAGTCTTTACACAGACTTGATCTATCTTACGAAGTTGCTGTGAAGCTGCGGCTTTGTGGATTTTTATCACACGGCCCGTTGGTTGCGTGAGAACAATGGCAATGCAAATAGGCTGATAAGACATTCGGTTTTTGGTTGCAAACGGGGAGGCAGGCCTGTTTTTCGCATCTGCAGAGTTTGGTTTAAATTAACTACAAAAAAGAGGGTGCGAGAAAGAAAATCACAATCTAAATATCAGATTATATAACGTGTTTGATAATTTCCCATCATTATCAACACCACACTGTCATTCACATTCCTCCAGTGTCATTACATTGGCAAACACATGAATTTGAATCTACAGAGCCCCCATAAATTATAATACGTTTTATGGAGGGCAGCTGCATGGAATAAATGAGCATAGCTTTTGTTTGCCAACTGTTTCTGATACAAGTGCGAATATTGATGGTTGGGAAGGGGGCCGAGATTTTGAGGGACACGGTGTAGCTCAGTCTTGCTGAGATAAAATTCAGTCCTTTATCAGGAAAAAGCCCTTTCCTCCGCCTTTCTCCAGCACTATTCCTCCGTCCGCCCGCCTGCGTGGTGGTCTGACAGATTAAACGCCGTCACCACAATGGCATAGTTGCGTGCGGGGCTTTAATATTGTCCACTGGAGCCCCCCGTTTCCTCATTTAATTCCTGTGTAATATGTTGGCCAGAAAACCCTCATGCTGTACACAATGCACGTCCAGCTAAGACACAAAAAAGGCTAATTAGTCGCCCACCCTACCACTCCGCCCCCTCTCGCAAATCCTCATTCTTTCCATTTACAGCCGCAGTATCTGGTTTTGTTATCAGGGCCACCAATGTGTTGTTGGCTGCTATTGTTTTGCTTTATTTGACATATAATGTGGCTCAAATGAAACAGTAAATTACTTCTTGAGTGTTGGATTTTAACTACGAGCCGGCAGACATATAGACACGTTCTGGGTTCAATATAAGTTCTGTGGCATGCTGCCAATTGCCACTATCTGGACTCTACTGTCAGTAAAAAATGTTTAACACAATGCTTTTACAAAGACAATAAGCAGTGTAATGCATTCAATGTAAAATGACACATGCAAAAATAGCAGAACGAGACTGTTTAGTAGTTTTTAGATAACTAGTTATCTAGTTATTAGTTAAGTGGATAACAAAGTTCATCCATATAAACTTTTCCCCCTTTTTCAATGAAGGAAAAATGTATGTACACTACAGTTCAAACTTTTTGAATTAAGTTTCAAAAATGGTCTTATGCTCACCATTTATGCATTTTTATGCATAATTATGCATATAAATAATACAGTAAAAACTGTAATTTTGTGAAATATTATTTACAGTTTCAAATAACTTTTCTATTTTAATATATTTTAAAATGTAATTTATTCCTGCGACACAAAGCTGAATTTTCAGCATCATTACTTCAGTCTTCAGTGTCACATGATCCTTCAGAAATCATTCTAACATGATCATTTTTTGCTCAAGAAACATTTCTGATTATTATATTTGAACAGAAGTGTACCTGCATTTCTATTTGACACATTTTACATAATAATATAAAATTACTTTTTTTTTTTCTAAAGTAACATTTTTATACAATTTTTCTTTGGTAAATGAGCTACAAATACTAATAGACACATAGCTCAACATTTGCATTAAACCTGAAATATTCCTTCAAGAACGTGTCTAAATGTCTTGCATCATGAAAATCCTTGAGCAGTATCCTTGTTTTCTCAGGTTCTGTAAATGTACTTCTGTTCTCAGCCTAATAAAATATATATAAATATAAATCTGACACCTTAGCAAAGGTCTTTTTTAATGTTGTGACAACAAATCTCCCTGTTAATACATTTATACGGCTGATTATACTGTATGAGCACAGATGGTGTCCTCCTCAACTCCTTACAAAATATGTAAACAAAAAACATAAACCTTAATATCCTTCCCTCAACTTCAGAAAGTTATATCAAACACTAGCGCCACATAAAACCGATCTGTGAGATGTGCTTAACAGTGAACGGAGGCCTAAAACAACACAGATGACACATGCAAATAAATAATTTTACAGTATGTGCAAAGCCAGTTCATCGCATCTCTCAAATAGCATCATATTGTCACCTGGTTGTCAAGTCTGTGAGATCAAACATACAGCTGGAGGTCTATTAAGTGTCTATGTGACATAATCGAATCTGTGTGCTTAGTAAATCCATAAACTGATTGGCTGCTTTCAGACGTATGATCTAATGCAATACATATTAAAACTCTACAGCTCTCTTTATTTCCTTTTCATTCGATTGTACGCTGTCAGAAAATAAATATCATTATCTAAGAGTGACAGACTAAAGCGTTCTGAAATTCCCTTATGCCAGCGGGCTGCCGATGTGACGCCTCATGAAAGCCAGCGAGATGCCTAACAATCACTAGCACACACTAGATTGTATGGAGGAGTTTATAATTATAATCTGTGAGAGCAAGAAAAGTGGAAATTGGTGGCTTGGATTGTGAAAAGCTGGCCTCTTCAACAATGTACAGTAGCTTTTGATTGGCTTTGAAATCATCTAATGTCAGGAAATGTTACGAAGTCAGACTTGTAAGCTTTTTACAAAACTCAACAACGAACAAAAGACTTCAATAAACAACTCTGAACTCTGAGCCCTTTCGGAATAAAGAAACGCTATTTCGTCTTGGGCAACGTAAGGCATTCTTGTCAAGCTTCGCTTTGTGCCCTCGCAATGTCTTCAGCGTATTGTTAATGCTAGACAAGACATGCGTGCCAAAGATGTATTATGTTATGTATATATTGTAATGTCCAATACTACTTGTTTTATTCAAAATGACTTAAGTAATGTCACACTAATGTCTCACAGTGAGTGAAAACTGGCAATCAACATCATACAATGGTATAGCAATAACAAACGTAGTACAAACATAAAACGCAATTTTGCAGTGAAATGTACACCTTCAACAGACAATGAATACCCACTTTAAACAGATTCACAAACTTTTACGGTGCGAGCGATGCTGGGTAACCATCAGTGCCATAATACGTATATTACAGTGCTTGTTTTAGGTTAACAACAAAGTATCACTTATTCTTTGATGAATAGAAAGTTCAAAAGAACAGAGTTGAGTTGAAATTGACACACACACACACACACACACACACACACATATACTATATTAGTGTTATTTTAGTATCATTGACATACTATTATAGCTTTTGCTAATATTTTTTAATCATATATATTGTATATAATACTTTACTATTTTAATGTTAAACATATCATAAAAAATTAATATTATTAATATTTTTAAATGTTGAAATATTTTATTGTGTCATCCTCTTTACAGCACCACAGCAAAAAAGAAAGATTATAAAGTAAATACATTTATATTTCTGCTTTGATACTAATTTCAGTTTAAGTAATTCTGTCATGTGTTTTTGTCATTTTTATTAATTGTTTTAAAATATGTCTATACAATTTTTATCTCAGTTTTAGTTTTAGATATTTTAGGTGAAGCAATTAAAAATGAAATCAATACTTCATTTATATTCATATTAGTGCTGTCAAACGATTAATCGCAATTAATCGCATCCAAAATAAATGTTTTTGTTTACATGATATATATGTGTGTGTTGTGTATATTTATTATGTATATATACAGACATACACATACAGCATATATTTAGAAAATATTTACATGTATATATTTAATATATAAACATAACATATCCCAGAGCTCGCTCCAGTGTCGGCTCCAGCCCCAGAGCTCGCTCCAGTCCCAGCTTCTCGAAGGTGCTTTGCTGTGCCTGCTCCTCCAGAGCGCCCTCCAGTGCCAGCACCACGTAAGCGCTACCCCAATTCCCCCGTATAGCCCAGGGAGGGCTCCCGATCCCCCGTATAGCCCAGGGAGGGCTCCCGTTCCCCCGTTAAGCCCAGGGAGGGCCCCCGTTCCCCAGTTAAGCCCAGGGAGGGCTTAAACTACCTGCTCCGCCATGGCCTCCCGAGTCCCCTGCTCCACCATGGCACCCCGAACGGGTACCGCTCTGGAGGCCCACTGTCCCGTGTCTGTCCTGAGGGACCTCCAGAGTGCCCCTCCCCATTGGATGTTATATGGCGTGAGGACACCCCTTCCGGAGGGGGGCGTTATGTCAGACTCTGTTCCATGTTTTGTGTGTGTCCTGCTCCCCATGTGCCTTCCCATGCCCTTATTTGGTTAGTTTCCTGTTCCTCCCCTGATTACTTGATGTTTCATTGCTCCCAGGTGTGTCTCGTCATCCCCTCCTCCTGTGTGTATAAATGGTGTTCCCAGTACCAAGTTCTCTGTCCGCTGTTAAACGTCTTCCTGAGTTCGTCTCCCTTGGTTCCTGAAAATAAAGTCTTGGTAAAGTATTCTCCAGCGTCTCCTCGTTCCTCGTGTGTGTGCATCGTGACAGTATGTGTGCTGTGTATATTTATTATGTAGATATAAATACACACGCATGTATATATTTATTTAAAAATAGGTTGTTTATATATTTATATGAATAAATATAGACATGTAAATATTTTCAAAATATATACTGTGTGTTTATATATACATAATAAATATACACAGAACACACATATATTATGCAAACAAAAACTTCTCCATTTTGTATGCGATTAATTGTTTGACAGCACTAATTCATATATTTAGCAAGGACCCATTAAATTAGCCAAAAAAGTGGAAGACATTTAAAATGTTACAAAAAGTTTTCTATTTAAAATTAATGGTGTTTTTCTAACATATTCAGGGATGGGCAGTATTTCAAATACATGCATTTCAAATAGGCTACATATGTGAAATACGAAATACTATTTTGTATTGTAAAGCCTTTGAAAAAAAAAATCTGGCCAATGCTGCTGAAAGTCCCCAATAATCACATATGATCTCTGACACACATATCTCAGGTACAAACAAAAACAGGAATAAGAATAGGAAATACAGGCTTTTCAATCCCCGACTGTAAATATGACCTGAGACCTCTGGTGCCCACAGTATTTTCTGATTGTTAAACCCAGCACAGCATCATCATGGCCCTCCAAACACAACTGTTTTGCATAGAAGCCTGTTTACAAGCGCTCATGAATAAGTTAGCCCACAGCGGCAGCCGAACATGTGGGGAAGACACTCTCCCTTGAATCTAAGTAGGTTAAATCAAGTTGCCAAATGGAGTGGATTTGACAAGGCTCCTGCTACCCCAATGAGCATGAACTATCTCATCTCCTCTGAAATGGATATTTTCCCTACATTTTCACGCTGGACCGGAAGTCCCGGGAGCAACGGCTGCCACTGGAAACCCAAAATGAAGCTGACAGGAGTGAGACGTGAAGCTAGCGCTCTGTTTTGATCGACACTTAAAGCCCATCGCTCGACTTTCGGTCAAAGAAAACGGGAAGCCTTTTGACATTTTCTATTGCGACGACATGCAATCCTTCCACGGTGGTCTGTGCCCAAGGCTTTGAGAGTGGAAAACTGTTTTTTGTTTTGTTTTGCAGTGTCCAAGAGCAGCAGTTTGCTGTGCCGGGTTTGTCCCTGAGATGTGCGTGACTAGAGGAGGCCACGTTCGCCGAGAGAATTAGCACAGCGACCCAGTTTAGACACCGAAAGCCTGACTCTGCGGCTCAGACACTTAACCTTTACTGACACGTGCAGACAGCGGCAGCACTTTAGAAAGGAGGCAGAGGAGAAGGAAATGGATTGCTGTGAGTGCTATTAGCCACAGATCGAGCAGAAAATTACCTGACAAACTATGAGTTTGTGACGGTTTGAGTAATATGGTCAAAACAGAATGCAGCGGTACCGGCAACACGAGGGAAATTGAATTAATAACAATTCCACAGCATTTAGTCATGTGTCCTCTAAAATATACAGTGGCTGCTCATTCCAGTGCAATGAGAACTGCGAGAATGAGCTGGTAAATAGAACTGAGAAACTAGATAAAGAAACAAAGGCCTTTTAAAAATCTTATAAATTAGGACCAAAGATTAATATAATATAATATAATATAATATAATATTATATTATATTATTACATGGCATCATCTTTGTTACTTTAAAAATTACGTTTATTATTTTGAACCTAATGCATTATATTATATTATATTATATTATATTATATTATATTATATTATATTAGCCAAAACTATTACATCAAAAATGCATTATATTATATATTATATATAATACTTTACTATTTTAATAATAAACATATAATATAAAATAATATTAACATTTTAAATTGTGTATCATCTTCTTTACAGCAGCACAGCAAAAAAAACAAGAAAAAATGTGAAATGAGAAAGAAAAAAATATATACACACGTACATACATATATACATAAATGTAATACTTTATTTAATATTAATATTAAACACTAAATATTGTTGATATTTTTAAAAGTGTCTCTAAAACCATCTTCTATACAGTAATTTCATTTTTAATTACTTCACTTAAAATAACTCAAACTAAAACTGTATACACATATTTTAAAGATAAATTGTAAAATTGTAATAATTAATTTTAATAATTTTATATGTAAACACTTTTTTTAATTTGCAAATAAATAAATAAAAATAAAATACAATAAAAATAAATGAATTAAAAAAGAATATATATACATAATATAAATACACACATACAGTATATATATTGAAAATATTTACATGTATATAGATTTATATATTTATATTCTTAGATTTTATATTATGCATAAATATATTTAATATATAAACCTATTTTTCTTAAATATATACATGCATGTGTTTGTATTTATATACATAATAAATATACACAGTATACACACATTATGTAAACAAAAACTTTTATTTTGGATGTGATTAATCCCGATTAATCGCTTGACAGCACTAACATATAAATACATAAATATATAAATATATATGTGTGTGTGTGTGTGTGTGTGTGTGTGTATATATATATATATATATATATATATAT
>NW_015548226.1:488092-498856 GCF_001515605.1 Sinocyclocheilus anshuiensis | reverse complement strand
ATATATATATATATATTGTTGGAGACCAAGCAACTACTCAGCCTTCTTATCTCCTCCCTAATTATTATATCAAGCATTTATGATTAATGGCTACATCTAATTTAATGGTTCTCATTAAGGCTAAGACTACTGATTTTTACAAACCTCTATCCCTAATTATCAAACACATGTAACATCCTCAACAACGTCCCACATCCTCATATTCTACCAGATAATAAAAAATAAATCTAGTGACCAGAATATCATTGGCTGGGCTGGGTAATGTAAAAAATCCAGTTGTTCAAAGTACTCAAAATTCATGCAGAATAATATTGTCACTCACCAATGCAGTTGTCTCTATGCTCCTCAAAGCCGGCGCTGCACACACATCGTCCAATAGGAACGAGCCACTCGCCCTCAGCGCTGCAGTACATCTTAGGAGTGTCCCTCTCCTCAGCGTGGTCCACACACTGACCTCTGACCTCCACCAGCGAGGACGAGTCGGCCCCCGTGACCACGTCCGTGAAGACGGCCAGGTTGCGAGCCATTCCCGCGCAGCGTTTGTAATAGACTCGGACGGACACAACAGCGATGCAGGCTCCTATATCCTGGAAGGCCAAGTAGAAGCCGCGTTTGCTGAGCGGCCCGACGCCGCGGATCTCAGTGTTGAGCTTGAGTCTCCTCACCCCCAGGTCCACGTTAGTGAAACTCTCGTCGGCTGCGATGGTGTCGATCTTGGAAAACTGACTCTCCCAGATGCTGGTGCCAACGTTGCGGTCGGTCTCGTAGTAGTAGAGGTTAAAGGTCTCCTTGCAGGTACCGAGCACGCCTGGCATGCTGTTGCAGTCTCGCAGCGTGAACTTCATCTCGATGTAAATGCGCCGCGCGCCGTCTCGCTGGATCCAGTTGGTCCGGAGCCAGTTGTTCTGACTCGGGCTCATAACGTTGCACACCTGGTACGTGTGGATGGGGCTGAAATACTCGTCCATTTCATTGATCGCATCCCACTGGCAAAGACAGAAAGAGAATCAGGGTTATTATCGCTAACTAAAACTAAATCATCTAAATACAATAAAATAAAGCCAGTGGAATGTGAACAAAAAGTGAACCTACACGCTCAAAATGTGCTGTTGCAAACACCTCTTTAATGTGACAGAGATCTTATTTGTGGATTTACATATTTACAGTGTGAAGATTCTTATGAATCAGTCCATTATTATTTCAGCAGCATATCACTTTTCACAGCAATGTGCATGAGAGCTTCTTTAAAACGTTTACATATGCATTGCAGTGCATAAGATTAATATCATGATGAATGTGGCCTGCATTTCCTTAATAACGTTCAGAATCCCTCGTTATTCATGGGTGGTTTTGTGCGGTTTAAGCAGTTTCTTATGCAATGCAAATAATAAGGCATGAATAAATATTTTATTATGAGTTGAAAACGAACTTAAAGATTCATATCATGAGCCTGAAGCAAAAAAAAATGGAAATGCTGATCAATGTGAATGAAGTCGTCCACAACTATCAACTGTATTGGTCACAGAACACCAAACCAATAAACAGGTAAACAATATTGCAAAATAACTAAAAGTTGTTGCTACTAATTTAACTACACTTTTCAGTAGCGTGATCTGTTTTCAAAATCCAAAAATCCAAAATCCAGTTATTTTATGAAATATACAGTCGAAAACAGCAGCATGTAACTAAACTCTGTCCTTGCTTGAAATAAATACAGGAGCTTGCAACTCATAAAGCAGCTTCCTCAAAACTGATGATAAATAATTCAAATCTGGGTTCCTCAAGACTTCCAGAAACACTGATGAAATATGCTTTACAACTTTCATCAGCGTGAACACGAGTGACTTTCAGGTAGACGGTCAAGAACAACAGCAGTCCGTCTTAAGAGAAGCGCCTCTTCTCTCCTCAGCGTAAGCAGCGTCCTCTGTGAAGGCCTTATTTTGATAGAGCTGTCTGTGGGCAATTAGCTCTTCTCTTTGGTCCTGCTCATGAAATAGTGAAGCAGGGAGTTGAAGGCTAGCGGCGCTGTGAAAGACGTCCAGTCGACTGCGTGGAGCCTCGCAAGGAGGAGCCACTACACTTTCATCTCTGGAGCTCTGCGAGCCAGCGCTGAATATTCACTGCTAATTACAAGCGGAGGGCTGCCGTGGACAGATGATGAAGCTCAGGAAACTATGGGAAAACTGAATAATGAATGTCGCTGTATTATGATGTACAAACAATATGCTATCATCGCCATTAGTGCAAACTGACATCTTCTGTGGTTAGGTTTCTGACTAGTTCAACAGGTAAAACTAAATGTTTATTGCTAGCAACTTGAATTAAAATACATCCATGTAAACACAAGTAGTTTTAGAGTAAAATACTCTTAAATGTACAGTTTTTGGAAGTGAAAAAGAGCGAGTCATCTTATACTGTTGATGTATCTTTAAAATTCCCAGAACTGCTAGTGTGACAGCTCACATTTGTAGATTGTTTTTAATGTACATAAGGTTTTTGTGTTACATCTTTTGGCTGTCAGTTTAACTAAGTTTTTTTTAATGAAAATATAACTTAAATCTGTAATATTTTAAATGTTGCTACTGTATTTTTTACAGTAAAGTTCTGACACTCAGTTGTCTGCCAGTTTATTTAGCATAAATTTGTTTTTAGTGCTAAAAAAAATGAATTAAAATTAAATTAAATGAATTAAGTAAAATAATAAAACAAAATTAAAATTGAAATAACACTGAAATGAAATATAAATATAAATAATTTTACTTAAAAAAAATACAAATAAAATGAAAATTGTCAATTGTCCAATGCCTTGGCTACCAACTGAAATAAAATAAGTTGAAGTACTAAAACAACTTAAACTTAAATAAAAAAAATTATGAATTCAAAATAAATTAGTGCTGTCAAACGATTAATCGTGATTAATCGCATCCAAAATGAAAGTTTTGTTTACATAATATATGTGTGTGTGATGTGTATATTTTTATGTATATATAAATACACACACATGCATGTATATATTTAAGAAAAATATGTTATGTTTATATATTTTAAATATTTATAAATAATATCAATTATATTAATATAAATATATATATGGAAATACATGGAAATATTTTCAAAATATATACTGTATGTGTGTATATAAAAAAAAAGTTTTTTTTTATATAATATGTATGTGTGTGTACTGTTTTTTTTTTTTATGTATATATAAATACACACACATGCATGTATATATTTAAGAAAAATATGTTATGTTTATATATTTTAAATATTTATAAATAATATCAATTATATTAATATAAATATATATATGGAAATACATGGAAATATTTTCAAAATATATACTGTATGTGTGTATATTTATATATACATAATAAATATACACAGAACACACACATATATTATGTAAACAAAAACGTTTATTTTGGATGCAATTAATAATCACGATTAATCGTTTGACAGCACTAAAATAAATAAATAAATACATGTTAATTTAAAAACAAACATTTAAATAAAAAATCTGTAATTCTAAAAATGAATAAATTTTTTTTAAAAGCTAAATCAAAATAATAATAAATATTATAATACTATATAAACAATACTAAAATAATGCTGCTGCAATGCATGTTGCTTTGCATAAAAGGTTTCACATCTGCATCTGTGCACTTATGGCCTTAGTCGTAGTAGTAGCAGCAAAATGGCATCACGTAGCATTATGTTGTTATGGAAAAATGATGGTTTTGCGGCCTGTGGAGAGCCTCGGGATGTTCTGTTATTAGCCTGATACTCTTCAAGGCTAATCTCACATCTATTTTCTCCTCTATGGATATTATTACAAACTCTTACATGATATGTGGCGAGATAAACAACAGGAGGACATGAAAACAAGGCTGGGATGTTTTTAAAGAACAGATACTACAAGTGGTGAATACAATATTAAAAGTAGTTTAGTTCATTAAAATAAAGCGGAAATAAAATAAAATATGAATATTAGATTAAAAAACACTTAAGGAAAATTAGTTACTGGCAAACACCTTGGCAACCAACAGGGGGGAAAAAAGTTGAAGTACTAAAATAACAAAAGTGAAAACTGAAAAAAGGAAGAAAGAAAAATAGAAATATAAAAAAAAAAACATCAAAAATAATAAAATGGCAAAAGCACCTTACTAAAATGACTGAAACTTAAACAAAAAGCAAAATAAAAACTGTAAAAACAAAAATAAAAAAATAAAAATTATGCCTTGGCAACCAACAACAACAAACAAATAAATAAATACATAAATACAAAAATGACTACAACTAAAACTGAAATAAAAAATAAATGAAAACAACACCGAATAAAAAACAATCAAATGACAAAAGCATACTATATGTTAAACAAAAATGAAAAGAAAAAAGAAAAACAAAACAAAAAAATTAAAAATAAAATCGCACATTTACAACCAAATGAAATAAAATACTAAAACTACAAAAATGTTAGTAAAACAAAAGTACTAAAATAATGAAAACTAAAACAAAAATAAATTAATGCAAAACGGAAAAATAAAAAATACAAATCTACAAAAACTAATAAAAATAACAAAAGCACATTACTAAAATTGCAAAAACTGAAGAAATTTTTTTAATATATATATATACAGCATATATATATATTATGATATAAAAAATGGTCTTGGCAACCAACTGAAATCAAATAAGTTTACTTAAGAGGAGTCACAAAGATTAAAAAAAAAAAAACGAATTAGCAGCACTTTCTACGGCAAGTAACACTCATGTTTTCTGCAGAAAATGTAAAAATCATGTATTCCTTTTTTATCAGTCAAAAAGTGTTTTACTAAATCTTTTCATTGCTAACAAGGGCTAACTTATAAACAGTGGTTGGAAAAGCACAAGTTTAAGGCCGTCACAGCAAAGCCAGTACACTAGCATTCAGCTCCCATTGGCCTTGGGTAGATCTCCTCCTCTGAATACATTACAGACACGCTGACCTCAGAGGAGCCTTGAGCTCGGCCACCATGAACTTGGCCTCTCCTCACAAGTACATCTTCCAAAGCAGCAGATTTCCTCGCTTCCCTGGCCTCACCTCGGCCCGCGCTTCCCATGGGGAAACTACAAAAAGCCTGATGCGGTAATTAAAATGTTGGATTCGAGCGAACACCGTAACCAGCCTCCCACTTTGAGTCTTTAGCAGTTAAATTTAATTTGTCCTTGCACTAATGATTAGATTAGAGAGTCTGTTCAAATCTAACACTTTGCAGGTCGGCTCGAGGGCTGCGAGTAATTCGTTTAGTTCTTTCATGAGGTTTCCGATAAAAGTCTGCGTTTTGTTTTAGCTACATCACATATTAGACGATCAATGAGAGAAAATGGTTGAAATTAATCAAAGTGACGGTACAATGAGCCGCAATGAAAATCCTTCTGCTCAGATATTTTTCATCTAATAGAGACACTTTTTATGTAAATTGAACTAATCTACACAATCTCCATATTGATATAAAGGTATTATTTAAATGCAGATCCATGGCTTCTCAGATCATGGGAAACGAGAAACTTTTATTCAATGAGAAACTCAATGACAGCTTTATTGAAGCACATTATTATAAGAATTACAAAACAAAACAATAATAATGAATAATAATATGGTCATTATAAATTAATGTGATATTTAAATTAATAGATAAAATGTGTTTAACTATATATTATTAATATAATACTGTAATGCAAACTTTTATTCATTAATTACATTATATTATACATTATAACTAGATTATAAATTATTCACATCTTCATGACAGCTTTACAGAAGATACAAACACCCATTATTTCAAATTATATTAATATAATAATAAAACAAAATACAATAATGTACAGAAATACAATTATAATAATAAAATAATTCTTTATTAACTAACATATATAATATAGGTTCAAATTGCCTCTATTCATGCAGGGGCCCTCATTAACTCACTTTTAGCATCTTTATTTGAATAAAATATTGAAGTGTCTCATTTTTTATTTTGGTTTATTTTTATGGGACATCTCAAACCCGTCAGTGCAGAACCAGGGGAAATCGTTCTCCTGAATACATCCATTCATAATCCGTGCCGTTATTCCTGGAATGAGCGCGGCACTGAACAAACAGCTGCAAACATACTGTACATGCAGTCATTACAGAGAATTAAAGCGATTCAAAAACACATCCCAAGAGTCATTCGTGGAAGATGTCACCAAAAATACACACACAACCAGCATTTGTTCCCACTTCTTCTGTACAAATCTACAGTAAGCATTTTCCCAAAATAATGTGCAAATAACACTAACAGAAAAGTACCAAGGTGTCAAGGGTTTGGCTGGTTAACTTAAAGGCACAGTTCACTCAAAAAAGAAAATTCTGTCATCCTTTACCCAGCCTCATGTCGTTCCATAATGAGGACACTTTTTTAGCTTTTTTGTATGCTCTACTGAAGAAAGAAAGTCATACAGATTTGAAATGACATGAAAGTCAGTAAATTATGACAAAATTCATTTTTTGGGTGAACTATCCCTTTAAGCCCATGCTGGTAGATGGTCTTAACTACAACATTATGCTGGCAAAAATAGATTGCAGTGTATTCTGATGCAATAACGTGTGTGTGTGTGTGTGTGTGTGTGTGTTTTCTCAAGGGACATTTCTCAATGTTGAAAATGCTTTTGCTGCGTTTTTATGGAAGCTGTGATACACTACCATTCAAAAGTTTAGGGTAAATATAATCAATCAATCAATCAATCAAAGCGAGCATGAATTAAACTGATCAAAAGTGACAGTAAATACATTACAATAATGTTACAAAAAAATTTAATTGATTTCGATTAACTTTTCATTCATCAAACTATCCTGGAAAATAATAAATAAATAATAAAAATGTAAAATGTAATATATATATCACTGCAAAAGCTCTACAGTTTTCATAACCCAGTTCACAAAGCAGTTTAGACCCCCTTCAAAATGACCAGTTTGAAACAATGGCCTGACAGAGATAAGAATAGTGTGACAAGCCATAAACGCAGCTGGGAAAAAAAAACTGGCAGGGAAAAGTCTTGTCTCAGTTCTCGTTGATCCAATTTCAGATTAGCAGAGGATTAAAAAAAACCTTTGAATCTGGTTTGACAAAAGCAACAGAACCACTGGTCACGCTGGGCTGGTTTTTTGCAGTGACACAATCATGTAGCATCAAGGCAGACGCTTCATCCTGGAATCCCGCTTTGCTCAAGTGTGAGAAATCTTGATGTGAATTGAATTCTCTGCCTGCTGACTGGAATATAGTCTTTGACAGCGGTAACCTTTGTGAAACGTGCCTGTTAATTGCGTATGTCGGCTGCAGGCTCGCACGCAGAGTTATGCTCCATCCAGAGCCGTGCGGGTTAACAACATCTCCCTCTGTAACCGTCATCAACGTGTTCAGCGCTTCAGAGCAGAGTCCAATAAAATGAGCCCAGCAAGAGTACAGAAACTTTTAATGGTTTTAAATGTATAAAGAATGACTACTCTACTGAAACATCAACATACAAATGAGCAAAAAAAAAAATCAGTTGCTCAGATTTGCCAAGATACCAAAGTCTGCAATCAAAAGTCTCTCAATATGAATTCAAACATTTCATCAAATTTGTGCAAACATTAAAATGATTTAAGCTGCTATCCACATTTATGTTAGAGCTATATATTCACATTGCATGTCAACTATTCACTCATTTCGGACTATTTTTATTTCTCTAAGTTGTACTTAAATTAATTACATCACTTGCTCACCAATGGATCCTCTGCAGTGAATGGGTGCCGTCAGAATGAGAGTCCAAACAGCAGTAATCCACATGTAATCCACACCACTCCAGTCCATCAGTTAATGTCTTGTGAAGTGAAAATCTACATGTTTGTAAGAAACAAATAAATCATCATGGCATTTAAAGATTAAACTGTCACTAATGGCCAAAATATGAGTCCATGATTAATAATAACTCTTCCTCCAGTGAAAAAGTCCATACCATTTTCCTCTCACATCAAAATCCACCAACATATTTGTTTAGAGCTGTTTTGAATGGCTTTGTCTTGTAGACGGTGCTTGATCTGTGCATATTTCTCACCTGATTCAGACTAAACAGCTTATTTCCTGAAGAAAGCAGTATTATAGATAGAGAACTTGTATTTTTGCTGGAAGCAATGGTTTAAAGTTAAAACATCTTAATGATGGAAACATGGAGCTTTTTACTTCATGAGACATTAAGTGTTGGATTCACGTGGATTATTGTGATGTTTTTATCAGCTGTTTGGACTCTCATTCTGACGGCACCCATTCACTGCAGAGGATCCATTGGTGAGTAAGCGATGTAATGCTACATTTCTACAAATCTGTTCTGGTGAAGAAACAAACTCATCTACATCTTGCATGGCCTGAGGATGAGTAAATTCTTAGCAATTTTTTATTTTTGGGTGAACTATCATTTTAAACACAGAACTCCAGTAAGTCTCCTGTGCTATGAAAGAGCAATTAAATTCTCTTTAAACTCTCCATTTACTCTTGCCAGTTGTTGATTCTCCGCAAACTGTGGGGGTGGTGTCTTGTACACCACTACAAGTATCAGTATTTATTCAGGCGCCTGTGTTCCTGAGCAAACAGAAGGGAAGAGAGAGAGAGGACATCCTGCTCTTCTTAATAAGACGAAGCTGTTCCAGGTAGATAAGTAGACGTTTTTTCAAAGTAATTACTCCAAAAGCTACTGAGAACCACCATTAAACTATCAAAACTATCAGAACCTCACAGACGTGTTTAGAAATGATACAGTACATTTAGAAAAATACAGATGAACTTCAAAATACAGATGAAACACCTGTTTAAAAAACAATACAGAAAATTCCTTCATAGTAATACAGTAAATGTTTACTTTTTTAATTTTATAGTGTATACATATATTATTTACATACTATATATGAGCAATATCACACTCGTAGCAGTGTGATATGGCTGTATATTGGCATGGCTGTGATTAAGACGTAGGTAATCACAGCATGCCGATATACAGCAATATCTCATGGCTACAAGTGTGATATTGCATTTATACAACAGTTCAATGGCAGAAGTGTATAAATACATAAGAAACAGCAACAGAGTGTCTTTAAAAGCCCTCTTTTGTGCAGAACTACTTCCTTCCGCCACGGATTCAAATCTAAAGTTGACAGTTGAACAGCTGAGCCCAAGCCTCTGTTACTAATTCCAAAACGTCACTGTAGAACTAGTAATGAAAGAACATTGAGTTGCTTCATTAAAAGCTTATTGTATTATTAAAAGCTCAGTGTATTATGTAGAGCAGAGTATTATGAGAAAGAGATTGACAGAGCGATCATGATTACCTGCATCTGATACAGCATTCATTCTTCAGCTCAATCTCATATTTACAGTACAATAAAATATTAGTTTGAATGTCTGCTGAGGACTTGCGGACTTACAATGCCCACCACGTGTGCATGTCCGTTAAGTCCACAAGACCATAGGGTGTCCCATTCGTCATTTACTATGGTATCAATACTATGGTATTCGTAAATGGCGATTGAGTGTCGCACAACTCTGACGTCAAGGCACATGTGATCCAAGCTGACCATTACGCTTTCTCCAATAGAACGTAATACAGACCCTCTCATCTCCCTATAGTAAGACAATCTGTGATTCATGAGCGCTAAAAAGCCTCTGACACCCTGGAGCTCACATCTCCAAAATCATAGAAACAAATTTTCAAATAGACGTTATCTTTATTAACAAACCGCATATTTGAAGTCTAAATAACTACATTCTCGCCTAAAAAAAACTACATTCCCTGATGCAAAAACAGCATTATTTATAAAATTATAGTGGATTTCAGCATCTGCCATGACACTCGCTGTGAGAAACATCACAAGCGGAGTGCTGTCAAACAATTAATCGCGATTAATCACATCCAAAATAAATGTTTTTGTTTACATAATATGTGTGTACTGTGTATATTTATTATTTATATATACACATACACACCCATGCATTTATATATTTAAGAAAATTATGTTACGTTTATATATTAAGTAAATTTATATAATATATAAATTATATGAATATAAATATTTACATGTAAATACATGTAAATATTTTCAAAATATATACTGTATGTGTGTGTATAAATATACACAGTACACGCAGATATATTATGTAAATAAAAACTTATGTTGGATGCGATTAATCTTGATTAATCACTTGACAGCATATATATATATATTTATATTGTCACGGGGTGCTACTGTGAGGAGCACGGAACGAGGAAACCAGGAGACCAGGAGTACAAACCAAGGAGTTTATTTACATCGCGGGGAATCACATGTAGCACAAGGGAGTTGACATTCACAATACCAGACAACACTAACTAAAAGGACTCAGACTTTTAATCACAGGATGACGAGGGACTAAGGAGACACACCTGGAATCATAGGAAATTAAACATGGGAAACACCTGGGATGAAATTAACAGAATACGCGGGAGACAGAAACTGGGTCACCGAAAAACACACACAAAACACAGGACAGAGTCTGACATAACGCCCCCCTCTGGGGTGGGCGCAAAAAATACTTGGGGAAATTTACGGGGCTGTACTTGAGGCCAGGAGCCCTCCCTGGGCGTAAAGGGGGAAACAGGAGCCCTCCCTCGGCTTAACGGGGAATCAGGAGCCCTCCCTGGGCTTAACGGGGAAACAGGAGCCCTCCCTGGGCTTAA
>NW_015548226.1:477939-487896 GCF_001515605.1 Sinocyclocheilus anshuiensis | reverse complement strand
GGGCTGAACGGGGGAACAGGAGCCCTCCCTGGGCTTAACTCGGGATCAGGAGCCCTCCCTGGGCTTAACTCGGGACCAGGAGCCCTCCCTGGGCTGAAATGGGGATCAGGAGCCCTTCCTGGGCTGAACTCGGGATCAGGAGCCCTCCGTGGGCTATACTCGGGATCAGGGGCTGGGGCTGGAACCGACACTGGGCCCACATGAACACTTGGTGGGCTCGCCACATTAACGTCCTTTGGGATTGCCACATTAACGTCCCTTGGGCTTGCCACATTAAGGTTCAGTGGGTTTGCCATATTAACAGCCGGCTGAATTGACTCGGGAACTGCCAGTAAAAATGATCCAAAATCCATTTTTGAGCAAGTACATAACCAGCCAGTGTTCAAAACTATCGCCTTTAGCTCGATTCACAACGGTAAGCTTGTAATTAAGTTTTCTAATTTGAGTGGTACGGGTAGGTTTTTCGGGAAATAGGGCATTTGAGCATGGAGCTGTATCGCACGAGAGGATGCTGCAGGTGACAGATTGTTTATAGTCTTTTCTCACAGCAGCTGGAATAAATGGCGGATTGTAATCCAGAAAGGTCAAATCGGCATGGTTTGATGTGATATGAGCTAACCGATCGTTAGATTTTAGTCACCATTGATAGCACAATTTATTGTAATGCTTTTTTCCTCAGTTGATCAGAACAAAAGTGGCAGTTGTTACTTACTTTTTCAGATGACATTCTCCAGTGAAAACTCTTATTTGGGTCATACTTTCAAGATGTAGAATCAGTGAATACAAATTGCAGTATCCACATCGGTGCGGTGACTGACAGCCACACATTAGATTCATCCGCGCGGGAGCCGTGCACAACCGTGCACAACCCACGCAAGGAATATTTGAAAACAAAGTATAAGAATAATAACAACTGGCACGGTTTGATGTGATATGAGCTAACCGATCATTAGATTTAATCACCATTGATTGAGCAATTTATTGTAATGTTTTCCTCAGTTGATCAGAACAAAAGTGGCAATTGTTACTTACTTGTTCAGATGACATTCTCCAGGATTGTGGTGGGTGGGCGAAAAAGGAGGTGGGTGTCAATAGACGTGTCACGGCAAACATGAGCCAGATAGGAGCATAATGAAGTCATCGGACAGCAGCTGTCAAGGCCTGACTGATTTGGCTTAGTGACAGCCGATGGCAACTGGAGGCCTGCAGGAATGTGCGGAAGGCTGAGATATCTGCCAGGGGTCGGCCCGGGGTCAGCCGTCTCACTGCCAGCTTCAATTGGATTGTAAAAAGACATCTCACTATGAGTCCATGAAGGCCATAAATGATTCAGGGCCAGCTGACTGCAGTGAGGATCCATAACAATGCATTCAGACACAAACCCAGCATCAGGCATCTATCATTAGCGCCACATTTATGTAAGTAAGCCCGGATTAAATATTTAAGACTTTGATTGGCCTAGCAACTGAGATAACGTCTGCTAAGTTAAGCATCACTATAACTATTGATGATCAGCACTGAATTTCAGTTTACTCAATTTTTCTACTTTCTGCATTCTGAAATTCTGCATTATGTCTGCTAGGAAATAGGAATCCCTTACAATTCAATTAGAATTCTGCAAATTAACTGGAATTTAAAAGGCATCCTCAATTCCATTTGGAATGATGCTCAACCCTACCGGTGTTGTAATAAAGCTCAAATACAATAAAATATAAATATTAGATTGAAAAGCATTAACTTGATTATCACAAAAATGAGAATTGCTGTCTTGGCAACTAATTGAAGTAAAATAAGTTGAGGTACTAACATTATTCAAACTAAAACTGAAAGAGATGTAAATAAAAAAAAGAATAAAAACAAAAACTAATAAAAATTACAAACGCACAAAGAAAATGGCTAAAATGAAAATGAAAACTGAAGATAAAAATAAAAGCTAATTCAAAATATTATAGAGATGAATTCTTATATTCTTGTATTTTATAAGATAAACTTTAACTTTAAATTTTTTTTTATGAAAACCAGAATTGTTGACTAATTACTAACATTAAGTAAACTAAGTAAACTAATATTACTTAAACTACAACTCTAATAAAAAGAAAAAATATTTAAAAAAATGATAACTACCAAATTACTACAAACTAAAATTAAAATTAAAACTAAAAATATGAAATCTCATTTAAAATATCTATAAATACTATAATTGTACACTATAGGAACTACATAGAAACACCCTGAAAACCAGCCAGAAAAACCTGGCAACCACTGAATATATAAAAATGTAAACTATTTATACATACTATAACAGTACCATAGCAACAACCGGGCAACAACTTTGCAACCACACAGAACACACAAGCAACATCGGGACAACCAGCCAGAACAACCTGGCAACCACTGAATCTATAAAAATTAAATCTCATTTTAAAATATTTGTAAATACTATAATAGTACACCATAGCAAATGTATAGCCATACCATGGCAACTACACAAAACTCCCTATAGCAACACCTTGACAACCACTCAGAACACCCAATCAACACCCTGACAACCAGCCAGAACAACCTGGCAACTCCCCAGAACACCCTTTTATTGTGACAAGAATGACTACAATATGACTTTTTTTTTTACTGTATTTTTTATTTATCACATAATTTTCCTGGTCTGATCCATGTCAAACCCCGGGTTATACACACATGCAACAGGTGTGAACTGCACACACAAGAGGAGGTTAAAAAGAGCACCAGTTCTTAACTTTTCAGTCCATGTCTGCTCCTCATCACTCCTTTCTGCTTTATGCTTGCACAAACTTCCATAAGCCTCCTGCTTGCATGAGGGAACGTGATGGATTTCATAGTCAAGGTGCTGGTTTAATCCAATTTTAATCCATCTCCCTGGGCCGGAGTTTGAGATGGCTTTTATTCCTTTTGTCAGGTTACTGCTGAGAATGCAGCCCATTCTTATTTTTCATTCATACTAACGTGTACAAAAGAGTTGTGCGCACACAAAAGCGCATTAAATGTTACGCAATAATTCATTTAAGAAGGGGTAGTACAAGCTTACTTAAATTAGATTTTAAGTAATATTTAAATATATTTAAATAATATAAAACCTTATATAAATTTGATATGCTATTATATTTATTTTTCTTTTTTTAATTTATGTAAATCAATTTTATTTTAATTACATTTGATTTAAATATTAACATTTTATAAATTATATTTAAATCATATACAAAACTTTGTATACATCATTCATTCATTCATTTATTTATATAATTTTTTATATTAAATAAAGAACAATAAATAAAAATATTTATACCTATTAAATATATCAAAATTATATTTATTTATTTATTAATTATTTTGATGTTCAAATATATTTAAATGATATACTAAGCTTTATATATATTTTATTTATTTACATAAATGTGTATATTAAATAAAGAAAAATAAAATATTTAAATCATATAAAACTTTATCTAAATTTTATGTATTTATATTTTTATTTTTATTTCTTTAATATCTAAATTTATGTAAATCTATTTTATTTAAATATTAAAATTGTATTCCATTATATTTTAAATCTAAAATGTTTTTATGACTATTAAATATATTTAAATACATCTAAATTATAATAATTATATTTAGGTATTTATTTATTTATTATTTTGATATATTTAAATATATTTAACATAAATTTGTATATTAAAGAAAGAAAGAAAGAAAAATATGTTACATTTATGTAAAGGTGTATAGATTATATACTATTTTAAATAATAATAATAATAAATATTATTATTATTATTATTATTGTTGTTGTTGTTGTTTAAATATATAAATTACAAATATTTATATATGTATATGTATATATTTATGATTTTGCTATATTAAAATATATTTAAATAATATACCAAACAAACAAATAAATAAATAAATTAATTAATTAATTTTAAAAAACTGCATGTACAATTTCTTGCAAGAAAAAGTACAGAATAAGGCAGACGGCTTATTTAATTGGAAACAGCTTTATCTTGTTGGATGTCTATCAGGAGCTACAAAGGCATTCATGTATGTGGCAATCTTCATGAATAAAATCCTTTCTATAACATTAAACTCTAGCCTTCCACTAAAACTGCTTTGAAATATGGCCCGCTAAAGTGAGATATGACAAGCTTCTAGACCTCCCAAGAGCCAAGACGCAGATATAAATGAAATGTGTTGAACAGCTGTCAGAGACAGTACAACATGGTATTAGTTACTATCACGAGTGAGATAAAGCTTTCAGTACATGCTAGTCAAAGACCTACTTACGATTAGTAGTTCAAGACATCATTTTGCATAATACGCCAGAGAAAGTGAACTCATTTTGGTCTCTAAGACAATCACCCATCAACTCCAACTTACATGATAAGACACATGACAGATTTGCTTTAACCATATGCTACATTTACTTCTAGCTGTGCTCAACGAGTGTGTAAAGCGACCCGGAGTTACAGAAGTCCTCCTCGAGAGACACAATCTGCCATGGAAAACGTTTTATCATCAAACCCACGAGACACACACGGCACAGCGGCCCCTCCACGGTGACAATGAATACGTCACAAGCACACACCGGAAAAAAAAAAGTCAAATGGAAAGTGCAATCTCTTTGTGCTCTGCTCTTTTTTGTCCCCGACGTTAACATGCATTGTGAGGCAAGGCGCACATCGCCGAAGTCACGTAGCATTCAGAGGAAGACTGAATTTTAAGGAAATGGAAGTGGCGAATCCTGGAAAAAGACGAATGGATATAGAAGAAAGTGTCCATGCAGCAAATCCTTCTGTAAATGGGAATCAGAGGCACAATGCAGGCTGAAGTATTTAATCCATCAATAGTGATTCCAGCAGACAGCGGCGTAGAGCTTTAACATGAGGGTCAGGCCTGTGACTACCAAACAAACTGTATTTACCATCTACGTGATCGGCATGCACAAGCATTTTGTTCGAACCAACAACAGGAACTGTCTGTCGAGTCTCGGAGGAATCATGTACCGCTCAGATGTTGCTCAGCAGACTCAATGGAGATCTCAACATGTGTTTCACCGAGCAGAAACAAATGAGTATAGAGCTATAAAAAGTATAGAGTGAAAGCGTAGAGCTATAAAATGCCTCCATGTCTCGGATCGATCATTCATTCATTCATTCATTCATATATTTATTAATAGTTAGGACCAATTAAAGGCGCAATATGTAAGATTTTTTTATTTAAATATCCAAAAACCACTAGAACAGTGTTATATATTTTGCTGACTTGTGTACTTACATTATCCCAAATGTTTCGAAGAATGTTTAAATCCAGAGAAATAAGCAATTTTAACTAGTGACACGGACCGTGTCTATAGTGTCATTGTGTCGCCTGCCAATGACGTCATAACCCCTCGATTTCCGAAAAGACACCAAAGACGCTTTAACATGTTGTGCATTTTATTAGACAGGTGACGACCGCACAGAGTAGCATTATAACAGGACTTTCAAACGTATCTAGTATGATAAAACAGCGCTGCTTTACCCCACATACGCACGACCGGAAAGAGCGGAAGCGCTAAAGTGTGGCATAATAAAAGCTCCGCTGCTTTCGAGCCGTGTGTCACTCTCGTCTCTCATTAGCAATTGCTTCAGCGGCCTCGTTTCGCTTCGACGGCTTTCCGCCTCACTCTGCTTCATACTATGATGTTAATAAATCTTTAATACATTAGCTCATCCATGAACATGATTTCTACTCGAGTCCCGTCGGATTTAATCGGCTGTGGGGATGAAGACCACAACTCCCATGATTCCACACTCAGTCACGGCATCATCAAACTACGCCTTTGTTTCTTTGTTTGTTTTGAATGCGCACCCTCTAGCGGCGAAAATTACACATTGTACCTTTAAGAGTCAGACAACTCAATATAATATAATTCATTCAGGAATAAATTATGAGATCTCATGAGTACTTTTTCACAAAAACAATTCAAGTTATAATGCCCTATGAATATTCCTCAACAAATTGTTTGAAAACTAAATTATCTAGGAAAGATACATTTAAAAATTGTGAAAAAATTACTAATGAGATCTCTTTTTTCCTCTAAAAAGCAATGAGATTAAATTGAGGGTGAAAAATAAATAAATATATATATAAATCTTATCAAATTCTATGAGGACTAAATTATCTAGGACATTATAATTTATAAATAGCAATGGCATTAGACAAAGAACAAATTGAGATGTTTCCTTAAACATATCATCAAATTCTTTCCAGAATAAATGATCTAGGATATTTTAATATGAAATTACTGATGGGATCTTTTTAATATTATCTTAATTTGTTTTGCTTAAAAGAAATTATGAGATTTAACTGAACAAATGGAGATGCAAATGATTTGCTAAGACAATCTCAATATGATCTATTTATATTTATAAATATAAAAGTATTACTTTCTTAAAAAAAAAGAAAAAGAAAGAAAAGAAAAGAAAAGAAAAAAGAAAGACAAAAAATATTTTTTGACCCTTAATTATAATTTTATTAAAATAAAATCTATATAATATAAATAAAATAAAATAAAACATTGCATAATGCATCCTTGAATATATATATATGTATTAATTTTGACCCATTATTATATTAATATGAATAGTAATATTTAATATTACTATTAAAATTATAATATTATTAATATTATTATATTTATATTTTTGAATATTTCTCATTCATTCAAGACTAAATGACCGGGGCTATTATCTGAAGACCTACAGATAAGATCTTTTGAATATCTCACCTGTTTCTCCTAAAAAGCAATGAGTTTAAATGGAGAAGTCCTGCTTCTCATCTTCTCATATAATATCTCAAAACCTAAAGTCCGAGATCTCAAAATGAAGGCCTTGTTATCTTGACAAACCTGAGCACAGTTTGAGACATGGCTGAGGTTTTTTTTGTTTGTTTTTTCCCCTGAAACTGTGCATGTGAATTTAGCTACTAGGGTCTTTTACATAGAAATGAAACTCAGAAAGGCTCTCCACTTAATCTCATTGCCGTCCAGCTTATAAGAGCTGAGATATTAAAGAGATTTCATTTGCTATTTTCCTTTCCTCTTTGCTGACTCTGTGTTTGGAGTCAACAGATCTGAAGTTGAATGCATACACAAAAAAGCAAAGTACAGCTATTAGAGAAGCAAACATGTAGCAGAGCGTTGCGGCGTGTAAATGAGATGCATTTGTCGGGGCTCATTTCAGCGGGGACCGCCACAGTCACATCAGACAGGTACACTAACTAATGCCGAGCTGTTAAAGTACGCCACTAATTTTAGCAAGCTGTCAAGTAATAATTGGGGAGGAGGTGTTCGCTGTGCCAGTGCGAATATGCACACTTACATAATCTATTTGCGGAAATTATTTTTACAGTTGAAAGAAGAAGAAATAACTGCCTGCTTCCCGCAAGAGACGGTTTAATCGCTGTTCCAGGCCTTCGCTGTTTACATGATTGAGTGGATGTGAACGGAAAAGGTGGCAAAGTTCAAGTAAATCGCTTGCATTATTCACTGAGAATACATTTAACAAACAGTAATTAGAGGGCAAATGCAAACGGGGATGCTCGTTATCTGGCAGTTTTACTGCGGTACGGCTTGTTGACTTGCATTGAAAGCGCACTTCAGTGAATTATGTATGTCCCATTTTCTAGCTTTCAGGTCGTAGTAAATGTGCTCTCTGTACAAGAGGAAATCCATTTCGTTTGAGCACCTTTATGACTGTATAGTCATTCAGAAACTCTCTACGTCTTGCGCTTTCTTTCTCACAGAGGAAACAGACTTAACACTTACTAAGTGCCAAATTGGAGTAAAAATAGTTCTGCAGGTAACTTTATTAGCAACTGCAACATACATTTAGACTGACTTGTAAAAATTACATTCTCAACCATACCTGTAAATAATTATAGAAATATACACTACCGTACAAGTTTGAGGTCACTAAGATGTTTATTAAAAAAGTATCTTATGCTCACTTAAGGTTCCATTTATTTGATCCAAAATACTGCAGAACCACGAATATTGTGAAATAATATCCCAATTTAAATTTTTCTATTTGAATATATTTTAAACTGTAATTTATGCCTGTGATGCAAAGCTGATTCATCATTACTCCAGTATTCATATTAATTAATTATTTACCAAGTCATTTTAATATAGTAATTGTATATGAAGAATTCATTAAAAAAAACTTTACTGACCCAAAACCTTTGATGATATTTCTGATGTTAAATTAATTAAACATTAGATAGTGTATCCTTGACTAAAAGTAGTATTTTTGTAAAAAAAAAAAAATTGTATTAATTAAAAAATTTGATTTTTTTTTTTTACCCCTGACTACAACTATGGTGAAATATAAAATTAAATATAAAATAAAATAAAGTTGCATTAAATTAAATTAATTAAACATTAGATAGTACATTCTTGACTAAAAGTATTGCTTTCTTTCAAAATAATAATAAATAAAACGATAATAATAATTTTTGACCCCTGACAATATCTGTGGTAAAATAAAATAAAATAAAATAAAATAAACACTTCATGATGCATCCTTGAATAAAAGCAATAATTTATAATAAAAAAATAAAATAAAATAAAATAAAAAATAATAATAATAATTTTCTGACCCTTGACTATAACAATGGTAAAATAAAATAATAAAATAAAATAAAGTTACATTCAATGAAATTAATTAAACATTATATAGTGCATCCTTGACTAAAAGCAAAAATAAAATATATTTTTTTTCTTAAAATAAATAAAATACAATAATAATAATAATAATATCCCCCCTGACTATAACTGTGGTAAAAAATTAAATAAAATAAATTAAAATAAAATAAAATAAAATAAAATAAAATAAACATTTCATATTGCTTTTTTAAACCCGGACTATGTAACTATAGTAAAATAAAATAAAATAAATAGTGCTGTCAAATGATTAATCGCAATGAATCGCATCCAAAATAAAAGTTTTTGTTTACATAATATATGTGTGTGTGCTGTGTATATTTATTATGTATACATAAATACACACACATGCATGTATATATTTAAGAAAAATATATTATATTTATATATTAAATATATTTATATATAGTTTAAATTATATTAATATAAATATAAACATGTAAATGCATGTAAATATTTTCAAAATATATACTGTATGTGTGTGTATTTATATATACATAAATTATATATATATACATATATTATATAAACAAAAACCTTTATTTTGGATGTGATTAATCACGATTAATCGTTTGACAGCACTAAAAATAAAATAAAATAAACTAAATTACAAATTTAATATAATAATATAAATGTAATAAAAAAATACTGCTAAATGTTGCTTTTCTAAGTGATCAAACTTTCAATTTTCACCTGCTGTACGATAGTGCCACAGCCCAAGTAAGTGAAGGAGGGACTTGAGCCATATTTAGAAGTGCAGAATATTGTACCAACCATCCAGAACAACATAGCAACACACTAAAAACACTTAAACACCCCAAAACAGTCTCCAGATAACTATCCACGACACACGGCAAGCACTAAAAACATGATTATAAACCTTTTGATTTCCAGTTGAAAGACACTTCCGCTTTGATTTGAGGAATTTACTTGCATTCTGCCAGCGTTAAACATGTGAGCTGATAATGGAGGGATTGTTACACCAGCGGCTGCGACGTGTCGCCTCGCTCTGAGGGACATCACACCGCCGCCAGCCTCTGACAGCCACCCGAGCTAATTGTGACAGTTCAACGCTTAGATCACGTTGTGTGCCGCTAATTCAATACCCCATGCATAATTTTCTCCATTAGAATATGCAAATGCACCCAACTCTGAACATCGCCTTGCTTTTTTCTTCTCCTGCTCTGTCCTCTCCTTTCCTCCCCCCCCCCCCCCACACCCCCCTC
>NW_015548226.1:475738-477890 GCF_001515605.1 Sinocyclocheilus anshuiensis | reverse complement strand
CCCTCTCTCTCTCTCTCTCTCTCTTTTATGGTACGGCTGAGAGTGGTTGAATAATGTGTCAAAGGGACAAGTGGGACAGAGGAGTTTGGGATTAGTGTGTGTCTGTGTGTGTGTGTTTGTGAGAACAAAGCATATGGCAGCAATGTTTTTATTTTTTTATTTTTGCATATGCGCTGACAGGGATGAGTCTTGAACATATTTCACGTTAAAATGTACAATATAAAAAAAACCTTTCAAACCTTTTAGAAATTAAAACCAAAACAACATGTACTAAAAATGTTTAAAGTCAACATGGTATGTTTTTGCAACCCATTTTACTTTCCTAGTGTGACAAATATCTGAAAAAGCAGAAAAATATGTAGAATAGAATATCAGAATTTGTGTGTGTGTGTGTGTGTACATTTATTTATTTATTGCATTTTTGCGATTTTGTGATTTTTTTTTTTATTATTTGATGAATAGAAAGTTGAAAAGAACAGCATTTATTAGTACTGACCCAAAACTTTTTTAATATAGACAAACTATTTTAATATTGTTCAAATATATTTAAAATATAAACCTGTTCTTTTGAATTGTAATAATATTTTACAATATTACTGTTTTTGTTGTACTTCTGGTCAAATAAATGCTGCCTTGATGAGAATAACAAATATACACTTTAAAAAAAAAAATTTATATATATAATTGTTAAAAAAAAACTATATATGTGTGTGTGTGTGTTGTTCACAATAAGACCAGTATGTGAACTGAGAACGTAAACAGGTCATTTTTTATTTCAAGCTGACTTTAAAGCTGCTTTATGTAATTCCTGTGCCACCGGCTCTAACACTGCCAATAAGACAGTTTTGATAACATAGCCTACTCATCATAAAACACTTACAGCAAATCCTGGAACAGAACGCAGGTTTAGTGCCAGCGAGAAATGGACGAAGGCAAACGAATGAAAATGAAAATGACTAAAGAAGCCATTGTGAAAGCCAGTCGGCTTGAGCTGGAAGAGCAAGTTCATTCACTAGTGGCATTCTCTGATTGCAAACACTTCATCTGCCAAACTTACACCACAGGTTAACGCACAATTTGGCATGCTGGAGAGTTGAATGAAGCCACAATCTTTATACTCTTCAGTTGCATCTACTCTTGAATAACTGCACACTTCACTTTTAAAACAACTTAACTTCAAATTTCACAACACACAAACAATAATAAAGGAGCACACGTTTCTTACCCCATGTGAAGGATATGTGAGCCAGCCCCAGTCTCCTGATATTTTGGTTGTGTCCAGGAGATTCACTGTAAATTGAACATAAAACACATTACAACAGCTTTCAAAAGAACTTTTCATCATAATTACTGATACTCCATTATCTTGAAGCCCATCCAATTACATGAGCTGATGCACATCTGAGTTCATTTTGATAGACTGCAAGGATACATTTCTCATTCAAACAAACTGCTCGTACAGTGCTCACCTTTGACCTCATCACATGACCTTTAAGGAGACTGTCTAATGACAATAATACAATCTGTCTGTACAGGACAAAATGAGTCACAAGGATCATCCGCTCAAGGCAAGAGTCAGCGCCATTACAAATATGTTCCTCAATGAGTTTGAACCACTTAACGGCTGGATCAATGTTTAACCCAGCACTAAACACTAACGTCTACTGAATAAGAAATGCACAAGATGAACTGCTTTGTTTAATATTTCTGATAGTTGCAATAACATAAAATAATACTCATAATAATAATAACAATAATAATTGTTCTGGCATTTTTATGGTTCATTATCATTACTGTAATTGTTTGTTGTATTATTTTTAATATTTATGTATTCACTGTAACAAATGACTTTTAGTTGAACACTAAAAATATTTAATTAATCAAATATCTCTTGTTTTTTGTGAAAAATATAATAATAATATTGTTTATTTGTAATTATATATATATATATATATATATATATATATATAGTGTAAAACTTAATATATTTTATTAATCAAGTGTATCTAATTATTAATAATAATAATAATAATAATGTGTATTTAAGTATATATATATATATGAATGTTTTTTTGTGAAAAATATAATAATAATTATAAATAATAATAATAATAATGTGTATGTTAGACCAGTTTAAGTGTTTATGTAGTAT
>NW_015548226.1:473911-475728 GCF_001515605.1 Sinocyclocheilus anshuiensis | reverse complement strand
TATATATATATATATATATATATATATATATATGAATGTTTTTTGTGAAAAATATAATAATTATAAATAATAATAATAATAATAATGTGTATTTAAGTATATATATATGAATATTATATTATACCACTTGATATTTTTTCTTTTTTAAGTTTACATTTAAAATTTACTTAAAAATGTACCAAATATTGATTAATATATTTTTATTGTTATTATTATTGTTGCAAATACATTTTACCACTTGATATATTTTAACTTTTTTTTTTCTTTTGCTTAAAAAATGTACCAAAAGGCTAAGAAAAATGAACTTTTTATGTATATTATATGTATTATATGAAAACAACAGTTTGTTTACAGATAATATAGTTTATTCTAAGTAGGTTTGTCTTGTTTTAAAGAAAATTGATTACAATAATAAAAAAACAACAAGAAGACAAAATAACAATTAAGACAATAATTTCTTGCAGTGTAGTTTATACAGGGGCCCAAATGTAGCATGATGAAGCATGTAAAGCCGTAGCATTGGCATATGCAGTGGGCCGTCCCACGGCTTTATTGATGACCAGACACCTATAGCCTGTTTTTCGGTACGAATCAAGGTCACCACAAAACAAGCATTTTTTTTTCTCCGTGACTGTAGCCGAGGGCCAAATCATGCTACATTTCTTTCACGGATAAACACGGAAAACTGTATTTTCCTGCTCCCATCCATCTGGGAAACACGAGAGGTGCTGCGCGTCTGGCCCTGAGCTGCCGGCGCGACACTTGACGCGGGAAGCTGTGACAGATGCGCCCATCTGTGCGCGAGGAGGAGCCAGCATGAGCCACTCGCATGAACCAGTTTTACCCCCCATAAGCCCAGAGACCCTGAATGCTGCTTTACATTCAGTGCACCCATCTAGTTGGAAATGGGTAAACAAGGAGTCACCTTCAATTTGAAAAAATGCCAGCTGCCACATGGACGTGTGTCAGGTAGCGTGCTAACAGATAACACAAACCTGCCTCAGCATCCCATAGGTACCACAAAACTACAAATTAAGCTTGCCGTTACCTCCACATTCCACTCATTACGCCTATACGTGGCTCAAACACAATGCTTTTTTTGGACAATGTCGTGGAGGTCACATTCGGGTTATCATTGCGATCAGGTTCAGGTTTAACTGAAGGTTTAAGAACTCAATTTTGTTTAATGTTAAACTTTCACAATACAGCACACCTGCTTGATAGCAGGACTATGTCATCAAATCTATCCAGACAGCCGTCAGAGACATTTCCACAGACCAGTGATCTGTCTGACTACTGCTGTGTCTGTCATTATGCAGTGAAACACACATAACAGATTGATCTTTATTTGAGGGAAAATGTTTTAACTATGAAACTTCGAAACTGTTATGAGCCAAGCAATCCTCAAATTCAGCAAAAACATACTTCCACTGGCAAATGTCATAGGAGAAGTCTTCATTACCTGACCACTGGAGTCGCCAAATAGTTATAAATAAATAAATAAACAACTAAATAAAAAGATATATATATTAATAATTCTCAAATGCTGACCAGTTTGGTGATAACACCTTATAAAACGAGAGAGAGAAAGAAAGAAAGAAAGAAAGAAAGAAAGAAAGAAAGAATATATAAAAAAAATGTAAAAAGAATATATCACATAAAGATTTAATATTTATATAAAAATGTAATTAATGACATTTATGATTTTTACACTGTCAGTCTACTCCCAATACTACATTATGTGGAAAACACAGTATTTAAATAAAATCTGTGAATAAATTAAAAAGGGGGGGGGGGGGGGGGTGGGTTTTTTTTTT
>NW_015548226.1:465422-473805 GCF_001515605.1 Sinocyclocheilus anshuiensis | reverse complement strand
AAAAAAAAGAGGGGGGGGGGGGGGGTAGTTGGATTTTTTTTTTTAACAACACTTCTAATTTTTTAACAAATAAAAAATACATTTAAATATAAAATATTACATAAATATATCAACGTTTTATATTTATTCAAAAATAAAATGAATGTATTATATTTCATATGAAATTAAATATTTTAAGACATTAAATATTTTTGAGATAAATATCTCATTCTTAACGTCATACACACATTTATTCAGTTTCACATTTAGCCCTGCGCTGTGTTAAAAACTGAAAGATAGAATTGTTCAGAATGGCAAGTTGGCAACACAGGTGTAATGCACACACACACACAAATGGTGTAAATGATGGGAGGGCTCATTTTTGGGTGGACTTTCTCTTTATTTAAGGTAATTTATATTGTTCTCTGCCTTTACAAAAGGAACTGAATGCATGAACGTGAACTGACCGTACTAACAGAAGAACCACCCATGTACATCAGGCCCCAGGTGAGCTCTTCTTGTATTTTACATGCAAAACAAACAATACTCTAGGGAACCTTTCACATTCTGTTCATTAAGAGGTTGTCTGTGCAATTTATTTTCAGTTTTTTTTAAATGTCATCACTTTGGTTAATTTTCTACTTAGAGAACTTTATTTTAGCTCTCTCTGATCTCTCTCTGTCTCTGTCCCTCGCTCGCAGGCTGTAATCAGCAGTATTAGTGCACGTGTGATTGGACTTCTAATTTGGAATAAGGCTGCTTCTGATGAGAGCACTGGGTCAGAAAGTAGGAACAGATGGCCTCTCTCACTCTCTACTTCTTGGTTTTCTTCCCTCTCGCTCTTTGGCTCCTTCCTAGAAACCAGTACTAACCAAAAGTAGTGCTGCTACTAACTTAACATTTATCTGTAGTGTGACAGTAGCACAGCTGTTTTCAAAATAGCGATGCCAAGTACATACTACAGGACAGAAGCTCCAGCATCTGCATGTCAACATGTCTCATACACTGGAAGTGCACTGGCAATGACACTGTGCAAGTTAACTACATTCTGGGGCGTTTTGTCACAGACAAAAACTGAGGGTGACAAGCTTCTGTATGTGTGTGTATGTGTGTGTGCGTGTGTGTGTGTGTGTGTGGCAGTGTAGCATGACAAAACCTTGCTTTTTTGTCACTCTGCTTTATGCACATGCAGCTTTACAGCCAAGCAATCTAACATGATAATCAAGCACACCCTCCTGAAATTTTGGGAATCTGGTTTGTTTAAGCAAACTGGTTTGTCATACACACTGTATAAATATATAGAGTCGCCTCCAAAAGTCTGGAAATACCATAGACAAAATGGGATTTATAAAGTGGAGTGGGACAATATCAGCATAAATCCTTGTCATTTTGTGATGACATTACATTGAAAAGGAACAATACATTAAAAAAATTATTAAACAAAAATGTATGAATACATAACATAAAATACTAGAGCTAGAACCACCTAAACACTGGTCTAATTGGTCTGTCTAACCCGACTTTGTAATTAAAATGTGATGGACCAATAATCTTCAAAAAAGTAATCTGTTCTGACTGTGAAATGTATATAAAATGTGATTATTATGCAAAATTTTAATAACTGATGTTCAAAGACAGCTGCCAGCTATTTTAATACATTTATGCAATATAGTTGATATATATATTTATGCAATACAGTTTTTTGCATATACTAACCTTTAGAGATATACTGTATATGAGCAATATTACACAATTTGCTCATGCCGCATACCGATATACAGCTATACTGCACTGCTACGAGTGTGATATTGCGTTTATACAACAGCTTGACGGCACGAGTGTGTAAATAAAAAAGAGACAATGACAAAGTGTCTTTAAAACCCTCTTTTGTGCAGAACTACTTCCTTCTGCCACAGATTCAAATCTCAGTTCAACAGTTTAACAGCTGAGCCCAAGCCTCTGATACTAATTCCAAAATGTCACTTTAGAACTAGTAACGAAGGAACGTTGAGTTGCTTAATTGAAAGCTTATTGTATTACTGTATTAAAAGCGGTGTATTATTTTGAGTAGAGTATTATGAGAGAGAGATGGACTGAGTGAGTGATTACCTGTATCTGATCCAGCATTCATTCTTCAGCTCAATCTCATATTCTCAAAAAAAGATTAGTTTGAATGTCCGCTGAGGAAAGCGATATCTTTGTCATAATATCTTTCATCTGTTATAAGTGATTTCCGATGACAGCGCTGCTCAGTGCATTTGTTGGCTGCATCTTACTGTTGTTGAAAGTAAAAATAACTTCCTTGTTTACAACCCTGTTTCAGTCTCTTTCAATATAAAAGTCTTTACTGCTGACTCACTCATAAAAACAGTCTCTTGTCGCCATCTAAGGGCGGAACAATGTAACTAAAATCCCCATCACGAACACACACACATTTCTCAATATTAAATACTATAATTAAATACTACTGTTGTTTATATAAAATATTATTTATTGAATAATAATATTTAATAAACAACAACAACAGCCATCATAAAACTTGCAAGGCAATTCAGTCAAAAGTACAAAGGCAGCGCTCTGATATACAAATAATAGATTAATGAGACCAAAGACTGCCCGTTAGATTTACAGAAAATGAATTATATCTCATGTTTAACCACTATAGAGACATCAGAGCCAGCGGTAAATTCCAGAAGACCTGGCCGAGGTAAGTCTTCTCTCAGTGGGTTCATGAGCGCTGAACGGCTGCTGACGCCCTGGAGCTCACATCTCCGAAAACATCAAAGCAAATTTTGAAATAAACTTTATCTTTATTAACAAACGGCATATTTGAAGTCTAAACAACTACATTCTGTGACACAAAAACAGTATTATTTTTCAATTATAGTGGATTTGGGCGTCCACCATGACACTTGCTGTGAGAAATACCGCAAGCGGAGTGATACAAACGGTTATCACTAGAATATCACACTCCTGGAATAGGCTCTCGGCCAATCAGATTCGAGGACCAGAAAGAACTGTTGTATTTATATATATTTCTGGGTAGTAACCGGATTACATGCAATCTGGATTATGTAATCAGATTCCAAAAATTAAGTTTTCAGCACCCATAATGCACTGGGCACATTGTCGTCCAAGGCCACTCCCATTCTGCTCCTATTGGATAGGCCTTGACCTTGAGTCAAATCCTGGGGAGTGAGGTTTTATTCTGACTGGTTTCCATAAAGACCTTTAAGTTTCTGTGTATAAATGCTATGATGGTAATTTTTCTCCAATGAAATGGTAAAATGCTCATGAAGTGACTCTCAGAGCAGCGTGCTACAGTATGTGTAGTAGACAAAACCGTGCAGTTCATTCGCACAGAGAGATGTAGAACATGCAGACTTCATATCTAAAGACTCTTTTTGTGGATTAATATTTGGTTTAATATAATATATTGTGTTTTGTGTCATCCGGCAGACTTTTGCTAACAAATAAACATGAATTTCTCAGTCCAGGTAACACAAAGAAAGAGAAAAGTGCCTTTCACCTTTGTGTTTTTGTAGTGCTATCAGCCAATCAGTAGTCGTTTTCCTCATACTGACAGATTTATCACATGGTATATCTGGGTAAAGTGATTTCTACAGGCATTTTAGACCACCCTGATAGCTTCCCCAATTCTAATATCAACGTCCTGTTGTTTACTACAGCCAATTTCAGAAGCCTGTGTTACAATTACACATGGAGATGCCTGTCAGCGGTGACGAATGCCTTTCCTCAACAAAAGCATCTCCGCAGGGAATTAGGTGTAGACTTTTTAAAACAATTTTTAATCTTTTGCCCCCTCAGAAAATATCATTTTAAAGAGTCTATCCATCAAAACCAGAAAAGTCACAGACCTGTTGTGAAATAAGTTTACAGTTGTGCTCATTCACAAACGGAGACGTCCCGCAGGCAGTGGTTAACTTTTCCATCTTTTCCTTTTACACTCCGAAAACTGTTCTCAATTTTCGGTTCTTCTGGCTTTTCAGGCGGAAGCGTCTATCAGACCTGAGGATTGATGGAGGGCCGCTGGGGCCCAAACACTCGGGGTCACTGATGGAGAAATTACGGTGTCTAACACGACACAGGGTGAAGCATTCGTCTTAGCGAGTTCAGAAAAGGCATCACCATAGTCTCAGAACTATTGAGCACAAGGCATTTTGGGAGAGAAATGTAAAGCTTTTCCTAATGAGTCAGGAATATGTACAGTATGCCATCCTGATGGGAATAGGAACATAATATTTATCATTAGTATGGAATGTATTTTTAATGAACAGACGTGAATAATGCAAACGAAGAAGGATTCTACAATATATACCTGTGTTTGTTTGTTTTCTTTTGAATATTTAATTACCCAAAGCACATTTTCAAATGCTCAAAGTAGGGCAGTACATTAATGGAGTTTTCTGAACACTAATATTATCGCTTACGCTTAAGGTTAGGGATTTGAACAAAGTTTAATGCTAAATATTAAACTTTGGCACATAACTCATGTGACTCAAGTGATCAGACTTGCAGTGTTATTCAGAAGTAAATCTCTGTTCTTTCTTTCTTCAAATAAATCGTAGATAAATAAGATGAGCAAAAAGTCTTCTAGAAATGTAATTTCAAACCAACTATCTGTTCCTTCTGTGTCTGTTCCAGATGGAGCAACATCAACAGATGCAGTTTTGCGAAGTACTGATGAAGGTTTTAAGATGACTTTTGATAGGCAGGACATCCATATGGCTGTAATTCCACAGCTGACTGATTCCATTCTGATCAGTCAAATCACTGATCTATCTCTTCCTCCTTTGCTCTTCTACTCTACGAAAGGAACACACGTAACAGCAAAGTCCTTAAAAACAAACAAAGATGTGGTTTTATCCCTTCTTTGGGATAATGTGTGGAAAATATCATTATTTCTTCCTTTCAAATTGGCCATGTTCATGGCTAGATACAATGGTCACTTCTTCTGAGCTCAGTTCAGTTATTTACAACCACATCCCACTTCTAATCAATTCTCTATGAATAAAATCAATTTCAGGCCTACATTGTTATGGTTTGTCATGATGAGAAAATGTCAGAAGTGTGTACGAATGCTGGTGAAATGTAATTTTTCGCAATACAAATTTTAGTACCACAGCAAAAACTAATAATACATATTTTAGTACCACAGCAAAAACGAATATGATATTGAACACAATTCTTAATTTAAAAAGTTAAATATTATTTAAATAAATTAGCAATGATTAATTAATTGAGACATTTTATGAAGGAAACATCATTGATATAATAAAATGAAAAAATGTTTTATAAAATAAAATATTCAAGTGTTTACAAATAGAACAAATAAAAACAATAAAAGACAGATTATAATGTAAATTGATCTTCACATTATATCTAACAGCATTGCCAAGTATTGAAGTAAATTATATTAAAACAAATAAATCAAATTTTAAAAAATTATATTAAATAAAATAAAATATTCAAGTGCTTCTCAAATTACAAATAAACACAATAAAACAGATTATAATGTAAACTGATCCTTATATTACAAATCTAACAGAATTGCCAAGTATTGAATTAAAAATAAAATCAAATAAAATATTTCTAAATTAATAAAACATTCCTTTAAAAAATAGAACAAATAAGATGAAAGAACACAGACTTACCCAGTATTGAAGTAAACATTCACTGTAAATATTAAATTATCAGTGCCAAGTCATGGCAACTTTTTTTTTATAAGTTATATGAAATTCAACTTGATCTTTTAAGTCAGGTTAAATGTAACTTAATTTGAAATGACTACAACTAAATTGATTATACTTACAAATTTAAGACCAGCTTAATTTTTTAAGCTGAATTTTTTTACAGTATTCAGAAAACCCTGACTAGCTACCAAACTGGTCACAAACTAAACAGGCTTAACTAGTCTAGGCCTTTGTATTCAGCTGATAAATTAAATAAAAATAAAACAAAACATATTTCTCAATTAATAAAACTCTAAAGAACAGATAAAAATGTAAACAGTTCATCAGGTATCTAACTGCATTATCAAATTATCTAAAGCATTCATTCAGAAGCTGGAGAAAAACCTGATTTGTTACCAAATAAACAGGCTTACCCAGCTTAACCAGGCTGTTGTTTTCAACCGCCTAGTTATCTATCCTCTCAGCATGCTGCGACTGATTAAGGCAAATTTCACGTCAGGACTCCTAACCAGGAAGCCGATCTGACAAATATTGTTTTCCATTATAATTAAGTTGACTTCAGATTTCACACAGTGACTATGTGCCAGTGCTTTTGTTTCTCAGCCGGAAAACCGTCCATCTCGCTCCGTTTGAAATGACACATCCTTTCAACACTTCAGAAGGAAAACAACAAAGGTAGTACGTCTAAACGCCCTCACGCTCGACAGAGAGCTGCTGCGGGGAGTCTGCGAGCGACACGACGCGTGCATTTAAAACAACGTTCTGTTTCAGCTTATCATCTGAAGCAGAGAAATCCTTGAGGACTCATTTCATGATCTTTCCTCTGCTGAAAAACATCACGCTTGCAGGAAACGGTCATTAGATTGCCACTAGTTGTCTGATATCCGGCTGCTTTTAGTTGCAGGACTACTTCAGTGAGCTGTAATGAATTGTTGATGGTGTTCAGAAATGGAGATAAATTCCCCGCTGTACGACATGTGTCTGTCTGTTCTCCTCACACTTCAATTATTTTGGGAGTCTGTCTGTCTGTCGGATCGGTTTATGCCAGCACTTCGTGTTCTCCTCGGCCTGAGGTGAGCGCAGACCTGAAGATACATGAACACAAGCGCCGTCGCTCCCTGGAGGACGAGGTGGCACAAACGGCCACGCGGCGTCAAAGCCGGACCGTCCCTGAGGTGTGTTTGCGCACTTGTTTGCTGGAGGGATGGAAAGACCTGCAAAGCTATTTTTGGACGAGGGGAAGCACAGCTGAACTACTACTGTATGTGGAGCACAGTTCAGTTAGTATCACTTGAGTTAATTAGTAGCAGTAATGAGATGGGGATGAATGTTCACAAGTGTTCAAAGGGGTTTTAATGGTACAGACCACTGACAGTCTCATGTTCAATTTGAGGAAAAAAAATAAAAACAAAACCCCAAGTCCTAGTCTGTAACACCCACTTTTCACAAGCCAATCAATACTCAATGGATAAAACTAAATCCCGGCCTACGCTGTTCCAAAACGACTGATCAGACCAAGAAAAAAATTAAACCACCACCAGTGTGCAGCATCCACTTGGATGATGAAAATTTGCTATGATGTTCATCACAGAGCCAAATACTTAAATATTTAGACTTAATAGGCTATTTATTTTCAAACTTTTTTTTACATTTTAATCTGGACTACAACATGCCCTAGATATTGTTTGAAAGTGTTTTGATTCTTTATTGTTCGGTCACACTTTACATTAGGGCTTCATTAGTTAACATTAGTTAATTCATTAGTTAACAAACTGCCAATTAAAAATTCTTCTGAACATTCATTAATCTTAGGTATTCCAATATTTAATAACAGGTTGTTAAAATCGAAAGTTGCAACTGTGTTATTTAATGAGCTAACATGAACTAAGACTTGTATTTTTTAAACAAAGATTAATAACTTCTGTAGCAAATGTAGCTATTGCTCATTGTGAATGTTAATGCATTAACTAAGGTTAACTATTGAGGTCTTATTGTAAAGTGATACCTATTGGTCTTTATAGTTCTTTTGCACTTTAATCTGTGTAAAACTTTTAACTTTATACATGTTTCTGTATTGCTTTATTGCATTTAAATGTTCAGTTATTTTTGTTATAAGAAAAATGTTATTAAACCTGTTATACTGTATTATGACAGCACTTAAAAAAACCCCTAAATTTCAATATCGTGATAATACCGTATACCGTGATAAAAGCATTAGCAATTAATCGCAACATGAAAATTTGATACCGGCATATCCCTAGTTTTAAGTTATTAGGTCACAATTAAAAATGTAAGACATAAAAATGATAGAAGACAAAAAGTAAATATAAGTTTTTCAAATAAAAACAAAAAGAAAAGAAAGTAAAATTAAATGTAAAAAAATGATAGAAGACAGAAAAAAAGTAAACAGAAGTTTTTTTTTACAGGTAAATTAAATTAAATAAAATTATAAAATAAAATAAAATGCATGTGTCCTTTATGTGTTTAATTAAACATGGCTTTAAGAAATAGAACAAATAGAACAACAACAAGTAAAAGTAATAATTTAATCAACTGCCTGTGGATAAAGTCCATCCTCGATTTTCGCATTTCATATAAATATCTCACTATCAAAATTAAACTATGGACTAGTTTCACTCTGTATAACACCAGCACACTTTTGTGTGTGTGCGTGTGTGTGTGTGTGCGTG
>NW_015548226.1:453109-465330 GCF_001515605.1 Sinocyclocheilus anshuiensis | reverse complement strand
TGTGTGCGTGCGTGCGTGCGTGCGTGCGTGTGTGTGTGTGTGTGTGTGTGTGTGTGTGTGTGTTTTTGTTGACATGTTGTATTGTTTTTCTATGTGAAACGCATGTTGAAACAGAATTTCCACAAGGGGATAATAAAAGGTACTACTCCTACCAGAGTACTTAAAACACTGCATCAGGTTTATACTGTATAATCGAAATAAATCATATTTCTATAATACAGAAATAAACGACAACAATTTAACTTAAAAGTTGTATTTTTGCACACTTAGCATCTACCGAATTACTATTAGAAAGAACCATCTTAGATGAATTACAGAGAGTTTCTCTTGACATTTGATGTAAAGACAGCTGAGAAGAGAACCTACTGGGAGTATTTATGAATCATAAAAAAGTATTTGTGCAAATAACAGTCTTCTTGATAATGAAATGTTTCAATTAATAAGTTGATAAAAAATGGCACTTGTATAACACATAGAGTAACTTTGGTTAATGCCCACTTTAAACCAAAACAATAAAATAGCTACTATTACCAGATCACTGGCTCCTGATCGTCCCTCAAATAACTGATCCCGCCAAGCTCTCTGATAATTAATGTGTCCGTCTGTTTCTAAAAGATACTCCTCAAAGTCACAGAGAGATCATCTTTACACTCTTTCGCGGGCCTGCGGTGACTCTGCGGGGGACAGACATCTGCATTGCTTATATAAATTCATAAACAAGCCTCTTTATTTAATTTCTTTTAAACTTCACTTCTCACTCACAGTTTCCAAACATAAGCCCGATTCGTGTTTGCATTCAGCACATCAGACAAAATCATTTGACTAAATCAGTAAATCCTTCACAGCAATGCGTGATTTCTCATATAGCATTATATCAGGATAAGTCGCGACACGAGTCTTTCTCAGATAAACAACGATAAGTCTTTGACTGTCATAGATAGACATATTAATCCATATAAAAGGCTTTAGTGTTGGGCTGCCATTCATCGGAAGCACTGAGGTGAATCTATACACTCTGATAGCATTTAATGGAAATAAGTCCAGTACAATAGAGCAGATACTAAACGATCGCTCGCTGATAGAACGAAACGTCAGCGTGTGACAGTTTCAGCCGTACCCCGTGAAATGACAAGACACGCTCGACTGAAAATGGCCAATGCATTTCAAAACCACTGATATGACATTATGACACTATACGCTTCTCAATAAAACATCTAAAAATAAACGAAAAAGAGATTATTTCTTTCATCACCGAACTATAACTTGATTTTCCACAAGTCTAAGGCCTCGGAAAAGCGTGTTGTTTAAATAAACAGGTGATTATTTAACATACGTTCGCTTGTGAGAAATATCAAGCCTCGCTCAGACCTCTATTAAACCTTTAGAGCGCAAGCTACATAATTTCTCCAATAATCTGGGCCGCAGCCTAAAAAACTTGTTGTACGCTGATGCAACGGGTTGAAAGAGATATTAAATAAATCTTTTTCCTCAGAATGAGCTCCGTTTGCTGCTCTTCTCTCCTTCAAATAATCTTTATTAATTTTTCTACCTTCTGTAGCATCTGCGCTTGCTTTAAATGATGAATTTATTCGTCACTTTTTAATGTGATGAATGTGCGAGTGCGAAGCATCGATATTGCGGCACGCGTGTTGGTTGTGGAGATCTCACTGTAGACTTGCACCACGTTCACCCCATCACTGAATTAGGTTAAACCTTTGATTTATGTGCAGATTATGAGGTTTAAAATACATTTCCACCATGAAAAGAGAGGGAGAAATCCATCACCGAGGGTCAGAGAGAGTTTCAGGAACGCTGTATCACACTGTTTGGCGTCGTGACGCGGAGCGAGGTGGAACACAGAAGAATCTTCCAGACTCAAAATATTCCCCAATTCAATCTCAGACAGCAGACAGCACCTGAAGAGCCCCCCAGAAAAGACTCAATAGGACTTGATGTCACAATAAATCCGTATTTAAACTCAAATCTCGTTTTATGCATCTGCAAATCTTTATAAGCGTGTCAATGACGTCAAAGATTATGAAAAGAAAAGAAAAATGTACTTAGAAATTAGTTCTTAGAAGTTAAATATTTGTATTCATGTTGATCTCATACAGTTATGAAACACTTTTGAAATGAAGAACTCAAAAAATGTCATTGTAAATGTTAAAAAGTAAAAAGTAACAGAATATTCTAATTTTAAACAAGTCTTTTTTTTTTTCTTGAGGTCATACTATATATATATATATATATATATATATATATATATATATATATGTGTGTGTGTGTGTGTGAGTGTGTGTGAGACATTTTTAAGAAAAGTAACCTTAACATGCATATATATACAACATACATTTTTTTTCCCACCATGGCAAAATAGTATGACCTCAAGAAAACATCATAAAATCATTTCAAAATAATATTTATAATGTGTGTGTGTGTGTGTATCCCCTGGGCTTGAAAATTTTTTTTATATATAATTTATATAATATAATTTATAATTATTTATCATTTATATAATATAAATCAAATTTTACATACATATATCTTTATATACATTCATTTTTAATATATATTTTAATATATGTGTGTGTGTGTGTGTGTGTGTGTGTGAGACATTTTTAAGAAAAGTAACCTTAACACTATCATGAGCTCCTATATATTACAATAATAATATTTTAATAATAATAACATTTTATGTAGATGCTTATTTAACAATATTGTAAAAGTGTTGTATTAATAAATATGAATATGATATACACAAATAAATTGTATATATCGTGTATTGTAGTTGTATTGATAAATATTAAAATTTTAACATGTTAAAATATTATATAAAAATTATATCTATATATCTAAGTGTGTGTGTGTGTGTGATTGTGTGTGTGTATTATTGTTATATTTTATACATTTATAAAATAATATAAAATATAAAATAAACCCCATGAAAAGGAATCCTATCTGTTTCTCTCTCTCTCTTTTAAAGTATTTCAGCCTTTTCAAACTTTTCTCTTAATTACAAGCAATACATCTCTTCATCTCTCTACATATTTTTTTATTAATTAAATATAAGAATGAATTTCATACAATAAATGTAATACAATAAATACAATAAAACATGTACACTATTATTGTATTTATGTTCTTATTGTAAGTCAAAGTACATAAAAAACTTACAATAATTTGTTTTCAATATTTTTTTTAAATCAATATAAAACTGTGTAACAATGAGATTCTGCACAATTCTGGCAAAAACAAAACTTTAAAAGGTGTCATGTTCAGATAAAGCCTAATCCGGTCTGGCACAATTAATGGCGACTGTCGGTTTAATAAATGTTTGGGACTAAACCTAATCCAATTATTTCAAACCAGATTAGCTCCTTCATCGAAGAGCGGGCTGATCTCTAGTTTGAGGAAGCGTCTCTGCGAGGTGAAGAATCACTGTTAGAGGGCTCCTGCAGCACAAGCACACAGTGGAGTTTGGGCTCTCCATCACGCAGAGAGGCTGAGGTGCATCTGGTCAGCGTGACAGAAACGGGTCCTCCGGCTGGAGCAGTAGATTGTCACGGCACAAGCACTGCCATAAAGTTCAACACGGGCATTCGTTTATGTCTGCTGTGGGCTACTCCATTTTCCACCATGCCGAAACGCCATCTATCTCCTTTCGTTCTAGTGCTCTCACACTCTCTATCGCCTTCCCTTCCTCCTAAAAAACAGCAGCAAGTGGCTCTTTCTTTCTCCCTGTTAGGCATCCGGTCTGTTCATCTCTTTCAGGCTTGTACTACAGCTGGCAGACAGCAAACTGCACAGACTGACACATCATTTCATTTTAGGGTCGGGAACAAATGCAAAATACATTCAGCAACATCAAATAACGTATGCTATTTCTGTGAATCGAGTCTCCGAACTGGAGTCTTCTCATTGTTTAGCGATCTGAAGCCCTGGCTGCACTAAACACGAGCGCCTGTATTGATTTTGAAATCCTTGTAACACAAGTTCAGTACTGCAAACACACAGCTGCAAACCCAGACAGTCAACAGTGTTGTCTGATAAAGATGCTCTATCGTTTGATGGTGCACAGATAACATTGTGCCTCAAACAAACATTTCAGCAAAGCAAGATCCTGAATGGCTGGTGAACTTAGTGAAATATATACTGTAATTTCTCAGCTGTAACCAAATAACGTACGTACAAGTCATGCAAAGAGAACTAACATACATTACCAGTCAGACATTTGCGCCCCTTTGAGTAAACTTCGGTTTCTCATGAACTTAAACTATGCTTAAACGCTTGTCTTTACAAATGTTGTGAAATAGCATAAACTGCCTATTCTGTACAAATATAACATGTAAAAGGTTGGGGTAAATATTGAAGGAAAAGCAGCCAAACAGTACTCCATTTAGATGTTTCTCCTTGAATAGTGTTAAAAAAGGGTTACACTTTATTTTAAGCTGTCCTTGTTACAGTGTAATTATACATTTGAGTACTTAGTAATACTAATTGCACTTACTACTGTATATGGTTAGGGTTACTTGCATGTAATTGTGCATCATTTATTGTTATTATAATAGTAAGTATGTAACATGTGTAATAAGGACACCTTAAAATAAAGTGTTACCTAAAAAGCATCCCAGAATCCCATAGCATGGAAGTTGAGAAAATGTACAGAATAAAAGGCAATCAAGAAAAAAATAAGATCATAAGAGAATCTTTATAATTTTGACATGTTTTAGTCACTGAATAACTCCCATAACTCCATGCTTTACTTATTGCATTCAAAATATTACAAATAACAAATGATAGTAGATGTGCCCAAATTTATGCCAAATAGTAATGTGACCATGTCACTTTTGTACATATAAATATAGATTTTTTTCTTTACATTTATTTTCTTTTACTCAATTCAATACTATTTCTCTTTTTTATATATTATGTTAAAATATATCTTCTTTTCAAGATCTACACTTCTATTCAAAAGCATGGGATTGGTTAGATTATTTCTTTTAATAAAAACATTAAATATATGCTCACCAAGGCTGCATTTATATAATCAAAAATACGGTAAAAACAATAATATTTTTGAAATAATATTACAATTTAAAATAACTATTTTCTATTATTTATAAAATATTGTAATTTATTTCTGTGATGCAAAGATGAATTTTCAGCATCATTACTCCAGTCTTCAGTGTCACATGATCCTTCAGATGTCATTCTAATATGCTGATTTGCTGCTCAAGAAACATTTGTAATTATTATTATTAATGTTAAAACAGTAGTGCTACTTTTTTTTTTGTAGAAACCATGATACTTTTTTAAAAAATTAAATCGTTTTTTTAAATTACATATTGAATAAAAGCATTAATTTACAGCATTAAAATTACTATCCCCAAACTTTGGAGCAACAGCAACCAAAACCAAAGCTGAGTAAGATGATTATATGCAGTGTAAATCTTTACAGGATCTCAGTGTCCCTCTTGTTCTCCTCTAGGAATTGAACCCACAGCCTTTTGTGTTATCAGTCAGATGCTAAAGCACTACAGCCTCCCTTGAAAAGCCTAGTGTCTCTCACCCACTGCCGAATTCCCACTTATCAAAGTCACAAACGGACCGCAATCAATATCAGATTCCCAAGACGGCGAGAGACACATGCAGGTTTTCGGCTCTGCTTTTTCTCAACGCCGAGGACGGACATGTAAGAAATAAAAATGCATCTCACACACTGCATTCCTGTCATTTTATCAACACAAGACGCTAAACAGATCAGAGCAAATGCATCCTGCAAAAGCAAGTCAGTGCGAGGCCTCAAAACAGCAGGACACATCGGGGAAATTGTGTGTAACCCAGCTGAAATCGTGCATGTACCCTGTGATGCTGAGACCCCAATTACAGAGCAGGACTGGCGCCTCTTTCCTCGGTCTCCCGCATGGATATAAAGAGACGAAAGGGATTTGACAGTCTTGTTCTGGAATTATTGTTTCCTTCATGGGAAGATAAGGATTTGCTTTGGGATCTTTTTTTTCCCCACTGTCACACTTCAACAGTCACTTTTCTTCCCTCTTTTAAAGGCATCGAGGCTTTGATGTAACTTACATGCAGAAATGCAAGCATGTAGAATTTAGATCGCATACTGCACAAGTACAAAATATAAAGTAGAATGTTCTGTTGAATGCTGGAAAATCAGCCGTTTTGTTTGTTGCACTTGAAGACTTTTCACTTAAGTGGATCATACTTAAATCAGAAAACAAAGCACTATACACAATTTGCATGTTTGTTTTTTGTTTTTTTACAGAATTTTCAGATTTTACAAACATAATACATCAATTATGATTTTATGAATTAAACACTTTTTTAATGTATAAAAAATAAATAACCATGACTTTAACTCATGAAATGTGATATTCACTATAATCTATCCAGGGTTATTATAGTTAACTAAAACAGAAACTAAAACTAAATCTATTAAAAACATTTTCATTACTTGAAATAAAATAAAATAAATACTATATATATATATATATATATATATATAAATGTCAACTAGTTTCATACATAAACACTAAAACTACTAAAACAATGTTAAAAACACATAAATACTTAACTAAAATTATACTGAAAACAGAAAATATGAACAGATTCAATATATTAATACAAATGATAATAGTATCTCAATGCTGCTAAAATATCGTAATAGTCCTATTCTAAATGATGTCCGAAACTTGTGAGCACTTCTTCTGTTTATGTGTCTCTTTATGATGAACCGCTTGTTATATTCCTCATTTGTAAGTTGTTTTGGATAAAAGAGTCTGCTAAATGAAAAATGTAAATGAATCTGTTCTGTTCTTCATATTATGCTCATAATTGGACAAAGTTCCATCCAAATTAAATTCAGTTAATTTCTAGAGTAGGAGTTAGAAAAGAGTAGTTCATATACACTGAAAAAAGTAAACAATTAAATTAAACGTAATATTTAAATAATCTTTTATTAAGATTCCAATCATCTTTTACTGTCAAACTCTTTATAGAGCATTAAGATGACTACATCATGTAACAGGATGGATGAAGTAATAATATCATTGTATAAGAGACAGTACAACTTGTTTAGGATGAACTTTGAATGTTCTTTAGCGCATTTAAGAGAAGATTCTTACTAAAGCAATTCAAATACGGACCTACATCTGCAAACCCCTAGAAACCCCAAAAGGTTGATGTTCAATGCTCGAGAGTGCTGTAAAATCATCAGAGCGGAGCAGAGCATTGATATTTGACAAAACAACATTCACGCTAATCTTTTCTAATCAGAAAGGTGCCAATCATATAGGGAAAAAAGTCAATCTTCAAACAAGATTTAATTCATTTATCACCATGCAAAGGGTCTTTGAGAAACTGTCTGACAAAAATTGATTTGGTTTCTAATATGGATTGCACAGATCCACTGATAAGTATTCCAATGATGTTCTGGATTAAGGGCCAATCTAGAAAATTACACAGCGGAGAACTAAACTCTAGACAAGAAGGCACTTAACAAAACTTTTTTGTCTCTCAATAATGTTTTTCCTTGCACTTGTCCTTCAGTCAACAGAAATGTGAAATTAATTGGGTATATCTTACTCTGTTAATGTCTTTCAGCAGAAAGAAAGAAAGAAAGAAAGAAAGAAAGAAAGAAAGAACTGGGTCAATTTATCAATCAAATTCCTGATCTAAGCTGAAACTATAAAATTATCCAAGTTATAAGTATGTTTGATAGAATGCCTGATGATTAAAAAAGTAAATAAAAAGATTTAATTACAATTTTTCTTATTATTATTGTGCTCCTTCTTCATAATCACTCCTCTCCCTCTCTTTGTTAGTGCATTTGATGTCAACATTTTCTAATGTCTTTTTAAATAATGACAAAACATGCATTGAGTTTTAGCGTCTCAGGTAAAACCATTCATCTTTAACACAAGAATATGCACAACAATCGTCACGACAGAGAAAAATCACTTGGATGCTTTATGCACTGCACAACTCCAGCTTAATTTTGCACTCGCACAAAAGCTACAGTACTTTATAGGGCAGGTAAAAATGGTTTTCAAAGGACTTTTGTGCAGGTTAATGGAACAATTCGGCAAAACACCAAATGCATCAGTAGTAATGCACGGAACAGCACAGCATTAAAGAACACAGTTACTTTGAATTTCAAACATGCGTCTCATCAATTGAGAGCTCAAAATAGGTGCCTTGTTTTCTTTTGTCACTGCAACTCGTTCAGACCAAATTTCAGCAGAGAAGTCTTTGAAAGCATCGGGTGTTAAATTAAAGGTGAAATTGAAAGGTTTATTTGTTTTTATACCGCATAAAGAAGACCGGGGCTAGTTGTCACACGTCTTACGTCAGTGGATATTTCTCAAGGAGGGTTTGTTTCTGAAAGCCAGTTCCTGTAAAGACACAAACCTTAAAGTATTGATATTAAATATCATTTATGCATTGGATAAAGCCACTGTGAGAACTTTCCTGCATGACAACTAGCCCCGGTCTCCTCCATTCTCTCGTCTGGAGTGGTTTTCAGACTGCCTCTCGAGCTCTCTCTCACCTCAGCGGTCTTTACGCTGTATTGAACCGTTTGTGACAGTGACTGGAGAGGCAGAAATATCACGCGAACCGTGTGTTCACTTAGTGTGTCTGAGCGGAACATCCGTGTCAAGCTGCAGCCTCCGCCACACGCAAACCCTCTCCCTGAGATCAAAAACATGCTATGGCTGGAAACAGGGGAAAACAGTCACGTATCCAGAGGCTGGATAAGGTCACGAGCTCAAAACTGTTTCCTGTCCTCATAGTAAACAAATATGAAAGTGAAAGTGAAAGTGAAGTGAAAGTGAAGTGACATGTGGCCAAGTATGGTGACCCATACTCGGAATTAGTGCTCTGCATTTATCCCATCCAAAGTGCACACACACAGCAGTGAACACAAACACACACCGTGAACACACACCCGGAGCATATAGTAAACAAATATGATATGACAATAAAACAGAAATCAACCATTGACGACGGCAATATTCCACAGCCTGGGCTTTCAATAATGCTACACAGTAATGTTGCGAGTCTGTGGACTGATATTTAAAACATAGTAATTTCTTTGGAAAAAGAAAAAAAAAATCTTCAACAACATCTATTTACTGATCGCAACAAAATGTTGACAGTTATCTAGAGATGTACAACTGTATATGAATCTGAATCAGAGACTTTAAGGTCTCTGATTATATTCTACAAAGAATAGAATAGAATAGAATAGAATACATAGGATGAATTAATAATATATTTGTAATATATTTTAATTTATCATATATTTCATAATAAACGAAATTAATTAAATATTAAATAAAGAATTATTAACAGCAACTAAAACACTTTATGTATTACTTTAACTAATTTAGAGATGTACAACTGTTTGTGAATCTGAATCTGAGACTTTAGTAAACAGAAAATTAATAGAACAGAACAGAACAGAATAGAATAGAATAGAACAGAACAGACGGATTCATAATATTAATTTATAATATATTTGAGATATATTTTAATATATAATATATTGTATTTCATAATAAACTAAAGAAATATGTACAGAAATTAAATAAAGAATTATTGACATCAACTAAAACAATTTATGTATTATTAAACTTATTTATAGAAATATCTATTTTAAGTAAAAGATGAATTTGTTTTGCCAAAGATGTTCATAAATCTGATTCAAAAACAGGATTGAATATAATTATATTATATTATTATTATATATATAATTACATATAAAACATTAAATTAGTAAATATACATATATTCAAAATATATTATTTGTAATATATTATATTTTATAATAAATGAGATTAATTAAATAAGTAAATGTAAATATGTACATAGGATCCTGTCAATATGTTGATAATGAAGGTTTTAGTGTCTATACAAACGTACGAAAAGATAAATGCACATTTTATGAACAAACACCTTCAATTATGCATGGGATTAGCATGCTGACATAATCAGACTGTAAAGCCATTGTTAAATCATCTTAAATGTAAATGTTATTAGTCTAGAGCAGAGGTTATCAACCTTATCCCCACCAGACTATTTCATCCTTTATTTTGGACAGAGCCGGACAAGAGCACACAGGATACTGCCAACTTAACAAGACAACAATGCACAGCGTGTGTGTGTGTGTGTGTGTGTGTGTGTAAAAGAACAACTCAAGCGATGACCTGATGTTAGATATGATGCGCTGTACATCATTAATACATCTAATATATTTCCCGACAGTGCTCTTTTTGGCAACAGAATTCTCAAAAATATAGGATCACTGCTAATAAGTATCACATGTAGTGTGTGATATGATGGTAGACTTCTATCAGCAACCCTAACAAGAATCAGAAACGCTCTCTTTGTGTATGCTATCGCACCGATGAGCCCAGCAGAACTCAGAAAAAGTGACGGCATCATTTCAATCACAATGACAGATCCGAACAGGCGGCGTGTTCCCTCTTTCACAGCAACAGATCAGCCCACACACACTCACATCTAAATGATTATATATGATTTACAAGGACTTTCCATGAGCAGAATCGTTTTGTTGTTGTTGTTTAACGCACACATGCACGTCTCTCTCAAATAAAGTTTTCTTGGCTTTTGCACTGATGCATACAAATTCTTAATCACCAAGTATCACTAAGAAGAGACCGGGGCTAATTGTCACACTTTAAATATTTCTCAAAGAAGGTTTATTTTTGAAAGTCAATATTTTTTAAACATAAAAAGCTATTTACACCATTATTGGGCAGTTTACTGAACACAGATTTACCTTTAGTGATAGCGGGGCACATTGTCACACTATATAGTCACAATGGAAATCTACCTACAGCCTATTATAGGCTTTCCAGTGGAATTCAATCCAAATGATGCAAAACTAGAAAACGTAGTATACGAAAACATTAAACTATTGCAACATTTAAACAACTTGGTACAACCTGCCCCAATTAGATACTTATGAAAAATAGCCTTGTCCTAAAAAGCATAATTCAAATCTATGTTCATTATATAGCTGGCTTTTATCTTAATGTACGTCACTCATGTTTTACTGCATTTATCTAACAGCTGTAACAAAAATATGATGATAAAGGAATATTAGTTTGGAGGACGGAATAAAAACTGTTAAAATTCAAGCCCTTCTGCTAGATAAAACACATTTGATTAACTTCACACTGAAAATCATATAGTTAGCTTGTGACAACTTCCCCCTGTGACAACTAGCCCCGATCTCCCTATATATCACCGTCATCTGAAAGCAAGAAAACAAAATTCCCATCCATATGATGCACATTCACACACACACATCCACACTTACCTTCATTGTTAGACGTTCCTCTGGAGCCCAGGACCTGCATTGATATAGTCCACACTAAGAGGGGCAGCAGCCCTGGATCTGATGCCATCGTGCAAATGTGGACCCGGCGCACGGGGAGAAAGCTCTCTCTCTCTCCCTCTGTCTCTCTCTCGCTCACTCTCCCCTCTCCCTCGTTTACTCCCTCTCTCGTTGTCTGCCAGTGTAGAATCGGAACAGTAGTCTCTATCAGGAACTGCTTTCAAAACTGCCTGCCTGCACTTGGGCACATGCAACACCACCAGGCGCAGCATGGGGGCGTGTCCAGCACTGCCTGTCAAAGAGAGCAGCCAATCAGAAGGCAGGTTTTGGAATATGCACATCCCTAGCTTTACAACCAGCATACCTCTTATCTCTGGCCACATTCCTATGCATATATTAATTGATAAATATATTTTTTAATTTATTTATTTTATTTGTTTAGAAAATTTGATTTCAGATTTTAATAAGAAAAAAATATTTATCTTTTACAGAATTAATTGTCTAATTGTCAATGACAATTGTAATTGTCAAAAAATGTAATGATCAAAAATTATATAAACATAAAAAAAAATGTAAGGAAAATATTCCAATCATATAACAAGAGAACACAAACTGATTTCTGCAGCCTAATGCAGTCGAGTTTCTTCAATCATATTAAATATCTATGATAACAATTAATTTCATTTAATTAATGAATTCATTAAATAAAATTTGGATTACAAAACAAAACATTTCAATTCTGGTTTGGATATAAAAAATATAAATGTAAATTGTGTAATATAAATATATATATATATATATATATATAAATTATATATATATATATCAATTA
>NW_015548226.1:444875-452933 GCF_001515605.1 Sinocyclocheilus anshuiensis | reverse complement strand
ATATATATATATATCAATTATATAAATTATATATATATATATATATATATATATAATTTTATGCTTAAAATTCATATTTTCTACATAATAAAGACTTTAATTAAGTTTAATAAGGTGCCAGAAATAATTATTTCCTTTCCTAGGTGTAATTCTTTTTTACCTTTATGACAGCATATTTTTTTTAAAACATAGCGCTGCAAATATCAATGTCAAATCATTCAATTAAACCCACTGCTAAATTACATGCACATACACGCAATCTAATCCAATTAGCAAACGTTAGAACCAGATACCCTTTTCAGCTTTTTCTGCTGTATTTTCAATATCTAGATCAGTTCCTGTGTAATTTTTTATCCCAAATGGCGTCTACCGTACAACTCTTTCCGAATACTCCTAAAATACAGCACTATTTTATTTATTTAACACTCAACAATACTGGATTACTGAGTGATAGTACTGTAAATAATAACATAAATAGTACAACTTTATCAGAATCTTTACAATCTCAAAGTGATGCTGCGTATTGGATATGTTTATCAAATATCCTTCCTCCCTCATTTTAGCAGATAAAAAAGCAGGACATTCAATTTCAGATCAGTGTGTTATTATTTATGAACAAGAGGCCACCTCCGTCGCCATCGTCTGATGGATTTTCTGATTAAGTGCTTCAGGTGCAGATAAAATGATGTCTGTGTATCGGCTTGCAGCTTCATCTCTTCTCAGAGCATTTCTCATGGCAATATCTGATTCAGTTAGACCTCCAACCTCCAAACTGGAGTCACAATTTGCTTTGCTGACATTGATTCAACTTAATCCATAAAAAAAATTGCAATTTCTCACTACAGAACACTCCTTTTCTGCTAGTATCACTCAGCTAAAACTGCATCAACACATTTTGCATAACCAATTTCAGATTTCTGCTGAAATGCACAAACTTTTTAGCCATGGAAAATATATTTTTACACATTATGCTAATTTGCAGTATATTTACTTCACGCATATAGCTGATTTTCTCAAATGTAAACAATCCGTCCACCAATATGTTTGATTGTACATATACAGTATGGCTTATACAGAAAATGTGTAACTTTTTTTTTTTCATTAAGTCATTAAAACCGGGAGCCGTTATTAATATGCGAGGCATTGAAACCGCTTTTGAATGCATGCTCGCTTTTTACTTTTACTTTCGAGATTCTGATCACATGCACTCTGTGTATACTACGGAACGGCAGTACTTACCACCCATTTTACAAGATTAGATATTTGTCAGTGGTGCTCAGGATCTGCAAATCATTCGTCATCGTCCAATCAGTCATCTCTCCTTACTCTGTTTACGTGGTAAATGAAATTTTATGTACTGTAATGTAACAGGCAACCGCTAGCAAGCAGCTAAACATGTCCCTTTAGTGGCCCGTAGAACACGTTGTTCATTTTTCGCGCCTACGGATTCACTATCCGGGCACGTCCCTACTTCCCATAATAACAAAAGGTCAATAATTAATATAACAGTTTTCCAAACACTTGCCCTCGCTGAAAATGTGGCAGGACTATTTGTTTTTCCTCCTCCATTGCTGTTGCTGTTTTCTTCCGACAACATCATGTTATTATTATATTATCTAGAAAATTTATTTTTTAAATTTGTGAATTGATGCGAATCGCTAGAAGACTGAATCACGATTCATATGTGAATCGATTTTTCCCCCACCCTTATTGTAAAGTGTTTCCAAATTATTTCACTATGCAAAAAGAAAGTGCATGAGTCACATGAGAGATATGAAGCTTAAAAATCTGTTGCCAGAACAACTCATTATATAAAAATATTTGACCAAAGAATGCTGCGATTGACCGATCAAAATCAAGTATTCCATAGGGTCATGTAAGTAGAATTATACAGCTCTTCTAATTCTAAAGAATTAATAAAAATGTAAAAATGTTCGTCAAATGTCATTAATAAAAGTTTAAAGTAAAGCAGTGCTACCACAAATCGTTCTAGCTCCATCTCTGGCTCTGCAGCTGGGCGGGAGAAACTGACAGAAGATGAGAGGAAGAGGGAAGGAGAGACACTGGGGGGATTCTGAGCCAAAGCGAGGGTCTGCGTTTCGCCTGCCAATGTCTTTCCTGCTCAGGCTGAGAACACAGGGAAGATGTTGTGCTGGGTCACAGCTAGCGCTGTTCAGCCCCTCCTGTGAGCAAGATGCCTACGTGCAAGAGGGCCAAGACATTTGAAGGAGTCTATGAGCCTCTGTTTAGAACTCCAGGCCGATTTAGAGCTTATATGTTGTTCAAATGCTATTATTGCTCAGTTATTATTCCTCATACTTAAGATTGAAGGAACAGTTGACCCCAAAATGAAAATTCGCTGAAAATTTTCTCATCCTCAGGCCATCCATGATGTAGATGAGTTTCTTCATTGAATCAGATTTGGAGAAATTTTGCATTGCATCACTTGCTCACCAATGGATCCTCTGCAGTGAATGGGTGCCGTCAGAATGAGAGTCCAAACAGCTGATTAAAAACATCACAGTAATCCACACGACTCCAGATAACATCTTGTGAAAAGCTGTGATTGCAATAAACAAACTCATCAAGATGTTTTTAACTTTAAAAGTTTCTTCTGGCCATAATCAATTTTTAAATCAGCTGTTTGGACTCTCATTCTGATGGCACCCATTCACTGCAGAGGATCCACTGGTGAGCAAGTGATGAAATGCTCAATCTACATCTTGGATGGCCTGAGGGTGAATAAATGTTCATTTGTGCGTGAGCTATTCCATACGGTGACCAAGAAGTGCAAAACAAATCACAATTCTGAAAACAAAATAACAAATTACAAACGCAAATGCAAATCTAAAAAACAAAATAACAATTCAGAAAACACAACAACAATTCCGAAAACATTATAACAAGTCAAAAAACACAATGACAAATCCGAAAACAAAATAACAAGTCAGAAAACACAACGACAAATCAGACAAACCGGAAGAGGTAGGTATAGTTTGAGACAGCGCCATTGGTTTGAGAATAGATTACTTACCGCTGACTGGACGAGACATCTGTCAATCAAGTTATACAGGAAGAACAGCAGACTAGCGGTAGAAAGTTCGGAGATGGTATTAAAGTAGCTCAGTTTAAATGTATTGTATGAATTGCCCTTACTATGGAATAAAAAATATGCATACATTTACAACACTGTACTCTGTATTATATTACCTTTGAATCAGAATACAAAAAACTAGTTAACGCTTTTGCGAGGGTGTTTCTAATACAGCCTCTGGGAGTGACGTAAATTTGACATAGTTCTCTCTTCTGACTGCCGTTATCAGTATCTCTCTAATTTTTTTCTTCTTTTTATAAGTTGTGAAAATACTATTGTGGGTTTTTCTTTTGCTATTTGAGCAAATGGGAATGCAAAAAAAAAAAAACAGGCAGAGGTGTGTTAAATTAGGATTTTTTTATGTGGGGCGGAGAGAATTTAAAGGGGAGAATATAAATACAAAATATTAAGAGTTGAACAGTCTTTTTATTAGGAAAATTAAACAAATTAAGTTATATCCAACAGCATTAAGACACAGTTCAAAAGTAGAAAACGGCCTTATTGAACATGCAAATTGATTCTCTGCCAGTAGGAGGCGCTTTTGGAACGGTTTCCCTCGTAACAGCTGTACACAAAAGCTGCGCAGCTCTCATAAATGCTACTTTATCAGGCAGTATTTTGTTTTCAGATTTGTCATTGTGTTTTCTGACTTGGTATTTTGTTTTCAGATTTGTCGTTGTGTTTTTTAACTTGTTATAATGTTTTCGGAATTGTTGTTGTGTTTTCTGAATTGTTATTTTGTTTTTTAGACTTGCATTTGCGTTTGCAATTTGTTATTTTGTTTTCAGAATTGTGATTTGTTTTGCACTTCTCGGCCACCGTAATTCCATAATGATTAGCATCTAACTCAAAGTACTAAACATCTGATCTGTGCTGCAGACATCTTGATTTCTCAAATCATGCCATTTTAAGGTGTGGTTTGCTGTTCATTTTTAGCAGACTTCAATGATCTTTGTCTGGCAGACAATAAACCTTCCCAAAGATATTATAAACGTGTCATGTTGCTTGGCAACAAGGAAAAAAATAGCTGAGCATGTAAAAAGTCAACTTTAAACCAGAAGGTAACCTCTGCAATGTGCAATGAGTGGCACTGGTCAGATAGATTTTTAGCAAATGAAGTATAACTACTGAGTAAATGTCACATAAGGTCATTAATATACATGAGATGGCAAGATGGCAATTGTTATAATTGTTATAAAATATGGATTATGTATGCAGAAAGCATGTTTTTCCATATACAGTATCAGTTAAAAGCCTTTAAAAATAATTTTATTCAGCAAGGATGCATTAAATTGATCAAAAGCAACAGTACAGACTTTTTATTTTACAAAAGAAAAATGGTTTCTGATAAATGCTGTTTTCAACATTAATAAAAACATGTTTCTTGAGCAGCAAATCATCATATTAGAGTGATTTCTGAAGGATCATGCGACACTGAAGACTGGAGTAACGATGCTGAAAATTCAGCTTTGCTACACAGGAATAAATTACATTTTAAAATATAGTAAAATAGAAAACAATTATTTGAAATTGTAAAAATATTGAACAATATTTTGTTCAAATAAATGCAGCCTTGGTGAACATAAGAGACTTCCTTCATCAATCTTACCAACCTCAAACTTTTAAATGGTTGCGTATACTTTAATTTAAAACTGTGTATTGTGACAAAGAAAAAAAATTGCTAACAACATTATTACATAATACACTATCTTCCAGGCCAAAGCTCTAACAAGGAACAATACTTTTTGCAGTGTTTACAGCTCCTTGCTCTATACATGTCTATTTTAAGGTACGGATTGATTTCATACTTTCAAATACATTCCTTTATGCATTTAGCACCTAGAATATCCAGATAGTGTTCAGCTTAACAGAGGCTCACAAAATGATTTCCTTTCCTCAGCAGTGTGCTTTTAGACGCACTAGCGTTTTAGCAGCAGAGGCTTCTTTAGCACTCCAGTTACTAATCCTCAGGAGGAGACGAGAGCAGCCCGGCATCTGAGCTTTACAGCTGTTCGCCTTTCACCAGACGTGGAGAATCACCCACACAAATGATGCTCCCTAAAAACTTGCCACAAGTGCCACAAGAACAATCGCATGATTAAAGCTTATAACCAGTGTTGGGAAGGTTACTTTGGAAATGTAATAGGTTAGGAATTGTCCCGGTTCTCCCGATGGCCCGTCCGCGCCTGATTTCCACAGACACGCAGAACGTGCAGGATTCATATATTGTCTTTTCGCGGCTTCAGTATTCAAAATATACAAAATTTCGCAGCTTTGATTCAAGTGTACTGACCTACTTTTGATGTATTCGTCCGAAATGTGGCATATTCCGTCCGCGTTAGGCTATAGGAATTCCGTTTTTATGACTGGATTCTACGAACCAGTCTGTGTTTTCTGCATCGCGGAAATTATAGGGCCGTATGTCTCAGAGTAGTCAGTGTAATTTGGGGAAAAAATCAATTAAATCTGTATGTGGATGTGTGTAAATATTCAAATGTAACCCCCTTTGTAATCGTTAACATTTTCATAAGTAACTGTAATTTAATTACACATTTTTTCTTAGTAACTGTAACTGATTACAGTTACATTTATTTTGTAATGAAATTACGTAACGCCGTTACATGTAACTAGTTACTCCCCAACACTGCTTATAACTACATTTCAACATCAGAGCTGCTTTAGCGTTTACTGCATTATGAACGAGTTCAGTGGTTGTTTGATATATATTTCTACACTATTAATGCTTACATGAGCAATCATTGAAGTTAAACATCATTTGCATGACTTCTGAGTTCACAACAAAAACAAAAACACTGAAAAAAATTAAATAAAACACAGATGAGCCCAAATCTGCACATAAACTGGATTATTATTATTTCAGGATCTGCCTGACTTTAGTTTAACAAAGAACAAAATAAAGATAAAAATAAAACAACCATTTTGTTCCATTTCAATTGCTGAACACAAACGATGCATATATGACAGGCATTCTGAGAGAGAGAGCGAGAGAGAGAGAGAGAGAGAGAGAGAGAGAGAGTGCGATAGAACTTGTAATCAGCATAAACCATAAGTCTCACAGCTCATAAGCAAAACCTCTCATTAAAATCAAGAATATTTCATTTCGCTTCGAATGCAGCTCTTTGTTTCCTAAGAAATTATCAATGGGACATCATGAAGGCACGATCAAAATAACATACGACAAGTGGTATTTTGTGGAAGAAACACTGTGTGCTTTTGTGAGAAGGAACTGAGGAGATCTAAGAAAGAAGAAGTGATCACACATCGACGGATCGCGCGGGACTGAAACGTCTCTCGTCAACACCGCCACAACATGGAGTCTGTTTTTCCTCATAAAGCTACTATAGTTTCCCTGGCAGAACAAATCTCCAAAACTAATGTCCTAATATATATTATAGTGGGACATAAATATGAAACAAAAACTCTTGAATATCTTGAATTTTAGGCCATAACTGCATTTATGGAGTTGTTGCCCTGCAACTTATTTGTCAACAGTCAACTTTATGTAAGATGATGTACAGGTTTGGGGGCGGGGCCAGTGCATTACTTTGATAAAATATTTTAATTGCATTATTTTTTCATAACTAATTAATTAAGTTAACGCATTAAACTGACAGACCTAATATACACACACACACACACACATATATATATATATATATATATATAATGCATAAAAATTTATTTTTAATAAAATATCATCTATACATTTATTTGACAGAACATTTTTTATTAAATACAAAAATGAATTTTATAACCTTTTTTTTATAATTAAGGGAAATTGACAGTAAAATGTACATCTTTGTCATAAACTACTGAAGCTTCCTCTGTCAAACAAAAAACACATCCAGGTCAAATATTATAAATATATAATAATAAAAAAAATAAAACATTAGAAAATTTAAAATTTAAAAAATATATATTTTTATGTTTTGTTACTCATTTGCATTTAGTGAATATCTATAAAATATCCTTAAAGGAATAGTTCAACCCAAAATGAAAATGTTGTCATCATTTAATCATCCAAAGCTCTATACACTTTGTTCTTATGTTTAACACAAAAGAAGATATTTTGAAGAATTTCAAAGAACCAAACAGTTTTTGGTCCCCACTGACTTCCATAGTAGGGAAAGACATACTATGGAAGTCAATGGGGACCAGCAACTGTTTGATTACCAGCATTCTTCAAAATGTCTTCTTTTATGTTCAACATAAGAAAGAAAAAAAAAACTCATACAGATTTGGAACGACATTTGGGTGAACTATTCCCTTTACGTCACGATGCAGTGAAAGTAGCGACAGATATTTTCTTCCATACTGTGATGTGCCAATGGATTATCAAAAAGAATAAGAAGCAAAATGTAGGGCAGGTTGTTGCTTGAATGGATAAAGTATTTTTACCAGAAGATCAATTTATGACAGTCTGACAAAAAATGATAATAATTAAACAGATTGTTCACAGTAAGATGAACAACATGCATTAAGAAAACAGGAAGGGTGAATTTCCATATCATGCCGACTATAATGGTCTTAAAAATGAACTTAATTTTCTCTAATGAGAATCTAATTCCTTATTTACATTGTTTATCTTTGGCATAAAATTTCACACGGGCCTATTCTAGACAGTGCTAGCAACAATTAAAATTAGTGCTGTCAAACGATTAATCGCATCATATTGCTATATACGTTTATTTAAAAAATATATTAAATATAAAAAGAGCAGTCATAATCTTCAAAATGTCTTCCTTGAAACAAAAAAGATGCTATATATTAAATATGAAAATACATTATCTAAACTATTGTAATTATTATTATTATGTTTGAATTAAGTGAATTTGGGGGTAAAATATGCATATTTGACATAATTTACAGAAGCTTCCTCTGCAAAACATATGCTATATTTTGTTATATTAAAAAAAAAATGTCCAGGTCAAATTTCATACTAA
>NW_015548226.1:435439-444725 GCF_001515605.1 Sinocyclocheilus anshuiensis | reverse complement strand
TAAAATTAGTGCTGTCAAACGATTAATCGCATCCAAAATAAACGTTTTTGTTTACATTATATATGTATGCGTACTGTGTATATTTATTACGTATATATAAATACACACACATACAGTACATATTTTGAAAATATTTACGTTTATACATTTATATATTCATATTCTTATATTTTATATTATATATAAATATATTTAATATATAAACATAACGTATTTTTCTTAAATATATGCGTGCATGCGTTTGTATTTATATATACACAATAAATATACACAGTACTTAATAAATATACAAACTTTTATTTTGGATGCGATTAATCGCGATTAGCCTTATATTTTTGTGGAAACCTTTTTTTTTTTTACATAATGTATGTGTGTGTACTGTGTATATTTACATAATAAATATACACAATACACACAAATATATTGTAAAAAAAAACACTTTTATTTTGGATGCGATTAATCGCGATTAATCATTTGACAGTACTAATTCAAATGAAGATTTCCTTAGTCCGCATCCCTCAAGCAACCAGCAGCCAATCGTCCCGTCTCATCCTGATGCACTGTGATGCGGGACGGCCCGCACTAACCAGCCGTGTGTCTGCCTCCAAATGTTTCATAAACTCCAACATACTGCAGCATGAGAGGCACTGCTGGGGAGCTTGATGGACGCTCGGGCACACGGCAGCCTTGAATTACCTGCCTGGCTACCCCGCGGCCTGCCATTTTGTGGCACTGTGTGGCAGCAGATGGTGCGAGTCACTATGCCGGTCTATATATAAACCTGCAGCAGCACGCGCGTGCAGTCTAATGGAGTCACCTATTTATTGAGAAAACGTAATAAATGTAATTAGTATTGCGATGAATCATGCTCATGCCTAGAAAACGGATAAGATGAATGTAGTTTACGAAAAAATATTGTATTAACAAAATGCTGCTCTGTATTAACACATCATGGCATGCATTGTTGTCTTACGTCATGTTTTTGGCAGGACTTGTTGTTCTCTTGTTGCCATTACATCATCTCTTAGCTCTTTTTTTTCTGATACAACCTTGCAGACAAACACTTTTCAAAGACTTTTCCTGGTGTTTGAAAACTTTAAAGGAATATCTTACCCAAAAATAATTTTGTTATATTATATTATATTATATTATATTATATTATATTATATTATATTATATTATATTATATTATATATATATATATATATATATATATATACAGTATATAATGTATTATTTAAAAAATAAATACTAATTATTTAGAAAATAAAATTATATATTTATTATACAATTATATAAATAATTTATTATAAAAAAATTCATTAAAAAATATATAATTATTATACAATTAGTAGTAGTAGTAGTAAATATAAAGTAAAAAGAACAGCCATATTCTTAAATATTTCTTCCTTAAAAATAAAAATAATAATAAAATTAATGATTAAAAAAGAACACTTCATATGGATTTAGAATTAGATAATAGAATTAGTCTATTGACACCAGATTTTTTTGGCCGAACTCTCCCTTTAACAGTGGCTGGAGGGCATGTGAGCATGTCACAATGAAGATTGCAGCCGTATGGTGGCCCGAGCTCCAGATGGAGTGTGCGCTACAAAGGAGAAGCCTGTTCTCATCAAAGGCTAATGTGAAGTTTTAATCAAACACCATCCGAACGCCAGACAAAACACTGAAAGGATGGAACGGACGGGTCAAATGCAGTTCAAACAGCCACTCAAAGGCTTCCTAAAATTGCCGCCAACTTCAAACGCACCAGCAAATCACTTTCTCCATGGCGGGATTCAGAGCCAATTTTAAGCTAATCGCATTGGGAAACCCTGCAGCTCTACCAACCATGACGAAGGTACAAAAATCACCAGAATTTGCTATGACACACAAAACAAGCTAGTGCTAGACATGCAAAGTTAGTGGAAAAATAACACGCTCAGTCACGTTTTTGCCAAATGGCTTTAGCAAAGTAAATAAGCTGATATACTGTGCAAGTCTTTTATTTTTGTTCATTTCAGTGCTGAAAAAAGCCAAATGGAAGTTCGACTTGTTTGTCGAAAGCATGGGAAAACCACATATTTAAAAGAAGCAGTCCTTATATAGTTTATATTAATCACATAAACCTAGGCTGGTTTGCTGGTCTAAGCTGGTCTAAGCCATGTGATCTCCTGGCCTGGTCAAGCATGTTTGTTAGCTGGATTTAGAGGGGTTTTTCCAGTGACAATTCTCAACTGGTCAGGCTGGGAGACCAGATTAAAGCTAAAATCAACCGACCTGTTTAGGCTGGATTAAGCAGTTTTTGTTATTTTAAATTTTTTTTCTTAACAGGGAAATCAGATTTTCATGGACCTTTTGAAGTAAGAGTCTCTCTCTCTCTCTCTCTCTCTCTCTCTCTCTCTCTCTCTCTATATATATATATATATATATATATATACTTGAAAATACAGCAATGTTTTAAAATATGTAATTGATTAGAAGTCACTATTAATTAGTTTTATATATTTTTAAATACTTGTTTTATAATTTGCTGTACATAAGCAATAATTAAAAGACAACTAATACACTGTTTAATTTGTGAATTTCCTATTAAAATATAGAATTTGTGTGTTTAAAATAAAAAATATGTAACTGATTAGAAGAGAAGTCATTATTATTTATTCACTATATTTTATATAATTTTATATATTTTTTATTTATTTGATTTATGAGTCATTTCTTTTCATAATTTTCTGTACATGAGCAATATTAATATACTCCTCAATGTTTGTATTTACAACAAAATGCACTTAAAATATTCATATTTTAAATAATGTACCTTTAGAAGTCACTATTGTTTCATTTGATTCTTTTTCATACTTTTTAGTTTAATCTATTTGATTTATAATTTTTCCTTTATAATTTGCTGAACATAAGCAATATTTCAAATACATTAATACACTGTTGAATATGTGAATTTACTATTAAAATATATAATTTGTGTATTTACAAAAAAAATAGGTAACTGATTTGAAGTCATTATGGTTTCATCACTATATTTTTATATAATTTTAAATTTTTTATTTATTTGATTTATGAGTGATTTTTATATCATTTGCTGTACATAAGACATTTTTATACTCTTCAATGTGTGCATTTACTGTAAAATAAAAGTAATTTTTTTAAATGATCTAACTGTTTAGAAGTCACTATTGTTTAATTGTATTCTATTTTATACTTTTAAGTTTAATCTATTTGATTCATAATGTTTATTTAATAATTTGCTCTACATAAGCAATATCTCAATATTAGTGATTCTAATCCCCATTTCTACAAGGCCTCAATTTTCCAATTCTCATAACTCATAATTGGGAACCAAGTATCAATGTGCGTAAAATAAAATGCTAATATGACTGTCAACTGCCCTTTAAAACATAAATGGCACTGTGGTAAAAATACACCGCAAGTCACAGATCCAATGCAGAACATCTGTACTCTTACCAGCGATGACAGTTTGAGAACATCTAAAACGACATTAATTACATTCCTGACAGCTGAATCAGCAAGTGGGATCAATGTGACATTCAAAGTTTAGCCCTCTGCAAAATTCACACACCTCTAGCATCTCACATTAGAGGCCAAGCATGAAGTGTGTCGACGGTCATGACAGGTTACCGCCCGCTGATCTTATTATGTTGTCTTCAGCTCTGGAATGACAGCGAGAGGACTTTGCTTATTCAGTCAGAAATTAATCATAATAAGACAGTCTTTGTTTCTAATTTTTTAATATTTGACTACTTCAAAACTTCTTCAAACTATGTTTCATCTGTGTTATAAGATTCATCATAAGTGTAAAGTTAAAGACTATGGTTTATTTTTATTCTGTGTGGCAAATAACCTTCTAACAGTCTTTAAAAAAAGCAATTAAAGAGACACAAAACAAAACTATATAATCTATCTTTTAAAACCAGATTATTAAAAAACACAATGCATGTTGCTTCAATCCTATCTAAACTGTTTGCTGAAGGCTTCTTCATACCTGTCTATGAAAATAAGCTGAATTCTGTGGCTTTATTAAGTTTTCTCTTTGATGCATATTAATGAGTATTTTCACTGTACGTTTCAGTTATAAAAGAGAAACTTTTTGTTGTTGAAATGTGAATAAACATCACAGCAAATGAGCCTCTCTTTTCGGCTAAGCCGTCAGTGGGAAAGTCATAAAGTGGCTTATCTCTCTGAGTTCAGAGATTTTCTCTTATGTAATTTTTGTATCTTATTGTCTTGCACATTTGCAAAGAGTCGTTCTTCGGCAAGTCCGTCGAAGCACTTAAGGTTGCTTTTATGAGTAATATACATTTTTAGCTATTTTGTAAATGAATGGTCCACTAGGCTGATTGGATCAAATCAAGGGTGGACAAACTCCTCGCCCTATTTTTCAATCTGCTTCCTCCTCTCTCTTTTTTCCTTCTATTAGAGATGGTGAAAGATTGCCTTATCTCCCTCAAAGGCATGGAAAGCCGCCTTGCGTGAAAGTGCCAGGATTCAAAATTCAAAGTAGTGATTAATGTGGTCGTCCTCCTCATAGACTGTGAAAATTAGCTCCCGGCTCTATTGAACGTGACACTGCACTCGGGAAGAATCCTCACAAACTGTAAATACGGCTTAGTCATGTGTGCTCGTCTACGAGCTCCATTCCCCTCATGGATTCAGCTGACACACCTGGGAATTTAATATTCAGTGCAGCTGAAGACTTTCAGGCAAAAGCTTCGAAATTAACACCTTGAGCCTAACACGCCTAAGAGCCAAATATGAGTAAAGGCATATTTCTTTGTTCTCAGTGAGTTCATTTGGACAATTTATGAACAGGTTCAAAAAAGAATCAGATTAATGTAAATTCCTTTCATTTTTTTTTCAAAATCAATCTTTATTCAAGAAGAATATTTAGATGAATGCTGGTGTCCATTTGTTTTGTATGTATATATTTCTATCATGACAACGCTTGGAAGATTTTAGCATGGTAATTGATTTAACAATGTTAATGTATTTGGCGCAATAGATCTGCTACGCTGCTGCTGCTGTTGGTTATTGCTGTAGTTGTAGATTATTGCTGCTGCAATTACAGGAACTTACTGCCAATGCATATGGCGATACAGTGCTGTGAGTATTTAAGACAATCTGCTGCTGCACAAATAGCTGATGAAATAAATCGTAGCAGATCTAGACAGGTGGAGCTGGGGAAGGTGGAGGGTTTCAGAGGGACTCTGAAAGCGCGGCGCAAAATGCTCAAGTGGATGCTAACCAGCCATTTAAATGTAAAGCAGCAAGCTTGTTGGCTGTGTATGCAACATGAACCAATCAGCTTGTGTGTTTAACGCTGTGAATATCATCAGTTACGCCAAAATAAAAGTTTTTCTTTACATAATATATGTGTGCGTGCTGTGTATATTTATTATGTATATATAAATGCAAACACATTCAGTATATATTTTAAATAATTTATATGTATTTACATGTATATATTTATATTCTTATTATATTATATATAAATAATGTGTTTGTATTTATATATACATAATAAATATACGCAGTGTGCACACATATATTATGTGAACAAAAACTTTTATTTTGGATGTGATTAATCGCTATTAATTGTTTGACAGCACTACTTTTTATATAATACATGTGTGTGTGTGTGTGTGTCTTTATATATACATGATAAATATACACCGTACACACACATATATTATATAAACAAAAAAACATTTTGGATGTGATTAATCGCGATTAATCGTTGCCCAGCACTATATACACATATGAACACAAAATTATGGAAAAAAATAATACAAATTTTAATAACTTTTTTGCATTTACTGTAAATATTATATTATATATAATATATATGAAGTATAGGAAAATACTTTACAACTTTTTTAGTGCTGTCAAACGATTAATCGCAATTAATCACATCCAAAATAAAAGTTTTTCTTTACATAATATATGTATGTGTACTGTATATATTTTTTATGTATATATAAATGCACACACATGCATGTATATATTTCAGAAAAATATGTTATGACACACACACACACACACACACACACACACACACACACGTTTCCCCTTGTATTTATTGCATTTGCATTTTATATATTTATCTCATATAGGGGTGACCTGCTCTGTTAGGCACTAATGTGGAAGGCACAATACAATGCAATGGTGACAAAACTATATATTTGGGGCAAAAATATCATTTTGGACTCTGCTCACATGGTACTGGTGCTTCTCTTACCTTCTGCTGTTTGTTTTTTGTTTTTTTGGATGCAATCCCAGTTGTCCACTTCCTCATATTCGTCATCATAAAGGTGATGCACCTTGAGAGAGAAGATGATTATGGGTTAATTATCACTTTATCAGAGGCAGAGACATGACGTCTTGCTATGAAGTATGACCACTAAATAGCTTCCTAATTATGATTAATCACTCTGAGATGACACACAGATTTCATATTCATTCATCCAGGTTAAGAAAGACAGTTTCAATTAGCTTTTTTAGGACAGAACCACACTTTTACTTTAACTATATATTCTGATTAAATTAACTTGGAAACTTTTGGTTCTTTTGGGAATAATGAAGAAATAGTGCTGCATGCTAAAGCCTATCACCAGTGAACAAACAATTAACTCTAAGGCCAGATATATACTCTCCTCAAATAAGCAAATTTGTGCTGTATGTAATTTTATGATCTTACTAAAGCATAAAAAATTACCATAATATATTTGCAGATATTTTGGAAACATGCTAAGCTCACATATTTGTTTCTGTGAAAAACAATGCTACAGCCAGTTATTTGGCTTTAAAATGTGTGATCTGTGTCGAAATGTCTGTTTTTGTTTTGGTCTGTGTGACTCCACCCACTGCCAATTTATCCAATAGTGTTTTGACACCCTGGGCTGCCAGTTATTGGAAAACAGTGTATTGCAGCAATGGAAGCCAGAGATCAGAGATCGCAGATTCTACCGGACCTAAAGCCTGGGCGACTATCTAAAAAACTCAATGACCAGAGACATTAAAATGCAAATAAATCGACTCATCAACTTACAACGTAAGGCTTCACGTAATCACCTTCCATTGTCTGTGCTCATTTCTGTTGCATGTCCACAATCTGGCAACCCATGTGAGCATTAAAAAAGGTCTGAACAAGAAAAAGGTCAGAATTGCAATTTCATATCTCGCAATCTTGACTTTAAAACTCTCAATTGCAAATTTATATCTCGCAATTCTGAAAAAAAAGAAGTCAGAATTGCAATTTATAAACTCATATCTGCACATAAACAACATTTGCGAGAAAAAAAAGTCAGAATTGTGAGATTTACTTTAGTCTATGGATCAGAGATATCAGAAGCATCAACGTGTTAGCACAGTTCATGTTTCAGCCATTCACGGATGTATGTGAGGTTATCTGACTTGTTTCCTATCGATTACGGCACTCTAAATCCCAAGAGAGGATCTTAAGCATGTGAACTCTTCAATAATGAGTCAAGCTAATGAAGCAGACAGGGAGGCATGATGTTTGTGTTGTCTGAGCTAATTAGTTACCTGTTGCCTATGCCGTTAGCAGCAGTAGCCTCCACAAGTACAGTTTTACAATTTCTAAAGGAAATGTCAGTGGTGTTTGCCACGCAAAAAGTTGCCAACCAGAATACTCGTGTTGTGAGCGGCTGGTTGAGCGTTGCTATGTGGTTGCTATCAAGTTGCTAAGGTGTTCCAAATGGTTTTCATGGAGTTGCTATGAAAATGTTCTTCTGAGTGTATATTAATGTGTTACTATGCAGTTGCTAAGGTGTTCAAAATGGTTTCCATGGCGTTGCTGTGAAAACGTTTTTCTGAGTGTTTATTAGGGTGTTGCTATGCAGTTACTAAGGTGTTCCAAATGGTTTCCATGGCATTGCTATGAAAACATTGTTCTGAGTGTTTATTAGGGTGTTGCTATGCAGTTACTAAGGTGTTCCAAATGGTTTCCATGGCATTGCTATGAAAACATTGTTCTGAGTGTTTATTAGGGTGTTGCTATGCAGTTGCTAAGGTGTTCCAAATGGTTTTCATGGCATTGCTATGAAAACATTGTTCTGAGTGTTTATTAGGGTGTTGCTATGCAGTTGCTAAGGTGTTCCAAATGGTTTTCATGGCATTGCTATGAAAACATTGTTCTGAGTGTTTATTAGGGTGTTGCTATGCAGTTGCTAAGGTGTTCTAAATGGTTTTCATGGCATTGCTATATGGTTGCTAAGGTGCTGAGTGTCTATTAGGGTGTTGCTATGCAGTTGCTAGGGTGTTCAAAATGGTTTCCGTGGCATTAAAGTCTTCAGAATGTGTTCATGCTATTTCTATGTGGTTACTAAGGTGTTCTAAATGTTTATTAGGGCGTTGCTATGCAGTTGCTAAGGTGTTCTAAACATTTCTGGGTTTTCTGGGTGCTGTTCTGCGGTCACTAATGCATTTTCATGTAATTAATACGTTTATCTGAGTGTTTTTAGGACAATTACTAAGCAGTTGCTAAGGTGTTATGAATGTTTTTTAGAGCATTGTTATGTGGTTGCTAAGGTGTTCTGAGTTTTTTTAGGGTGTTGATATGCAGGTGCTAGAGTGTTCTAGTGGGTTCCAAGTCAAAGAATCTCCATGACATTTTTGTTACTATAACTCGGTCCCTCCTCCAATGAAAGTATGTGTTTTTTTTTTTTAATCCGTCAAGTAAAAAATCATCAGGTGTCATTCGTGTCCATAACCACAAGGGGCACCATCAGGATTTACTCTTGGGTTACAGAAACCAGATCAAGCACCAGCCTAAAAATTCACAAAATATTTCTTAATATAATGCAATATTCAGGAAGCCAAACACGCAGACTATATGATATGAACTTAGCATGGCTCCAAAAATCTGTTTACGACAGCATCATTAATTTGTGGAACTTGTTATCTCAGTCACATATGGTTGGAGCCGAGACACACTCAAATGCGCACTCAAACAAGCCTATATGCACATATATTATGCAAAATAAAGGAAGAACAAAGTAAACAGACACTATAGGTGACAGGAAGGACTTCATTAGGGAGGGATTTCTGCTGAGCTGACAGAGACACCCTGCTCTCTCTCATTCTCTCTCTCGCTGTTTTAAACACACACACACACACACACACACTCTTATGCTTCCACACATATAGGTCTTTAAAGCATTTAAAAGCAGGACACTCTAATAAAATGTTTTAATGATGGCCAAAAAGTCTCGCTGACTAAGTAGGCAGA
>NW_015548226.1:419605-432322 GCF_001515605.1 Sinocyclocheilus anshuiensis | reverse complement strand
CCGCATACTACCCCCCCAAAAAATCCTTGGGGAGAATATCGTCTTTAGAGGCCTTCCGTAGGCCTAACTCGGGAACAGTGGCCCTCCCTGGGCTTGACTTGGGGGACTGGAGCCCTCCTTGGGCTCGACATGGGAACTGGAGACCTTTCTGTACTAAACTCGGGGACTGAAGCCTTCTCTGGGCTAAACTCGGGGACTGGAACTCTGTCTGGGCTAAACTCGGGGACTGGAACCCTCTCTGGGCTAAACTCGGGGACAGGAGCCCTCCGTGGGCTAAACTCGGGGACTGGAGCCTTCTCTGGGCTAAACTCGGGAACAGGAGCCCTCAGTGGTCTAAACTCGGGAACAGGAGCCCTCCGTGGGCTAAACTCTGGAACAGGAGCCCTCTTTGGGCTGGATTCGGGGCCTGGAGCCCACACTGGAGCGAGCTCTGGGGCTGGACCCGACACTGGAGTGAGCTCTGGGGCTGGAGCCGACCGCCTTCTCCTCCTTAGATTCCCCTTTAGGCTCGGGGTGAAAGGCGTGGTCGGCGGGCTTGAGGGAGAAACGGCTGGCTGGCTTGGGAATGCCACGGCCGGCGGGCTTGACTTTGGAACGAACGTTTCCGGATCGGGGGCTCTCCAGACAACGGATGACCGCCTCCTTCCAGTCGAGGTTGGTGGTGTCTGGGAGCTCCGTTGACTGATGGTAAGTGCCCCCGAGCCGGAACAGCGTCACGAGGGTCTCCCCATCGAGGGATCTGGCGAGGGCGAGCGGCACGAATGCCGTCGCGTAGGTGAGCGGGTCGTGGCAAAAGACAAAAAACAAAAGACTTTCAAAACTAAAAACAAAGACGGGGAGAAGGGGCACCGCTTACTGTCATGGTCAGGTATTCAGTCACGAATTGGCTACAGTGGAGGAATGAGGAGACCAGGAGTACATCAATAACGAGACTTTAATTGCATTCAGGGAACCAGGAAAACACACGTAGCAGAGGATGTAGACATATACAGACATTCACAATACTGGACGACCAAACTTAGAACAGGCCTCACTATAAATACGCAGGACTAAAGGATGGGATGACGAGACACACCTGGAACTAATGAAACAATAAACATAATTAGAACAGTAACAGGAAGAACCAAATAAGGGCATGAAAACACATGGGGAGCAAAACACACACAAAACACGGAACAGAGTCTGACAATAGTAAGTACATGTAGTTAGTTCATTAATATTACTAAGTACTTAAATGTATAATTACACTGTAACAAGGACACCTTAAAATAAAGTGTAACCAATGTTTCTTATGCTCAGCACGTCTGCATTTATTTGACACAGTATAATCAGTAATATTGTGAAATATTATTACAAATTAATATAACTCATCTATTTTATTTGAAAATACCATTTATTCCTGTGATGCAAAGATGAATTTTCAGCATCATTACTCCAGTCTTCAGTGTCATGATCCTTCAGAAATCATTCTAATATATTGATTTGATGATTTATACTGTATATTGAATTGATAGTAAGAACATTGTTAAAATAGTCCATGTGACATCAGTGGTTCAACCTTAAGTTTATGAAGCTACGAGAATACTTTTTGTGCGCACAGAACGTTTCAGTTGCATTGCTGTCTATGCAGGGTCAGGCTCTTGGATTTCCTCAAAAATATCTTAATTTGTGTTCCAAAGATGAACGAAGGTCTAACGGGTTTGGAACAACATGAGGGTGAGTAATTAATGACAGAAATTTCATTTTTGGGTGAATTAACCCTTTAATGCCTCCTCAGTTACTTAATTTCTTAAAAATCTTACAGACCCAAAATGTCTAATATTATGACATACAATGATTTTGTTCCACATACTGTCTTTTTGGTGGCTTAATGCAAGGAATATCCCACAAATGTGTCAACACATGCAGTTATGTAGGAGGGGGAACTAAATTAGGCATCCTAGATACAAAACTTGGCAATTAAAACCTGCAGTGCTCACAACCTCAAATAAAGTCACCAGCCAACAGGCGAGTAAATAACAGCTGTTACACAGGCCAGCGTTTTTTAGCGCCTACAGCTATAACTATCGCTGCGAAGAGGTTTGCTAAACAGCCCCAGAGCTAAAAATGAAGTTGAGATGTTGACACGCAGGGAATTCTCAGAGGGCCGGTCATTTAAAATAAGTTTCACACGACTCAAAGTTTGCCATCATCCTTCATCAAAAACAAATTATTAACCTTTAGAAACTAGCGCGGCTGGCAGACATTCCCGAGTTCACTCCAGGCTGCTATATCTGCCAAAACTTGTCTGAAAATACACACAGGGACCATTTTCTTAACAGCTGGGAGTTCAATTAGCAGCTGATAAGCGAGCAGGGGTTGGACCCTCCAGTTTCCGATTCCTCATGAAAAGAGGAGCAGAGCGCGCCGATTCGGCACCGCGGGCCAGAATAGAAGAGTAATGTTCCTCCGTGCACAGCTGCTAACTGACAACAAAAGACTTGTCATCGTGATTAATGGCTTGAGGAAGCCTCTCTTTGTTACCAGGGCAGCACTGTACTATGTTAAAGGCTATTAACGTGGGGAAAAGATGGGGAAATATATAAAAACCGAAGAGGGAGGGAAAATTTATATATAAAATGGGTACAGGAGGTGAATAAAAGAGTAAAAGTGGCTGAGCTGGAGTAAAGGGGAATCCGTGATGTAGTACGCCGGGATTTTACCACGCTGGCAGGTATAATTTGGGGCATATGACAAAGAGCTATTTGTTGAAATCACTTCATATCGGTATTTGTGGTGATAAATACTTAAGGCTGGAGATTTGACGGCTGCGTCGCTGGATTTAGGAGTGGCCAACTTTCTTTCTTTTGCCCTTCATTCCATCAGCTCTAAATGAAAAGAACTATTTATGGAGGCCATGATATGATGCACTGTCAGGTAAGACAGAGTGAGAGAAGCAACTTTTCACATTGATTTTCATGTCAGCTGAAAACAAAAAGGTTTTGGATCTGATGCTGCCATGGCAACTAGAGGTAAAAATGCTTTCAGATTTGGCTTCAGTGATCGAGCTCCTCCTCACACAAAAGTTGGGTGGGTCTTTTGGTGGGCAAAGAGAACTGGGAGTCCTGGGATGCGTTTCCCAAAAGCATCGTAAGCCTAAGTTGATCGTAGCTCCATTGGTTTCAATGGGTCTACGATCTATTTAAACTTACGATGCTTTTGGGAAATGCAGCCCTGATTGGTTAGCTTTTAAACTTGCAAAATATTTTGGACCTCAAAAAGAATATGGAAAACATAATATGATGCAGTGTATATTTTTATATTTTTAATTATTTATTTATAATTTTTTTGTAGTTTGACTTTTTTAAATAGTATTTGTTACGCCATATTTGTTGATTTCAGTCCATTTTACTCAGACTGAAATTACATACAATTTTATTCAACAAAAATAATATTCAATAACAGTATGTTTAAAATTGTTTACTTCCATGATGCATGTTTACTCTTATCTTTTCATTATCAACATTTTTCTCATCATTACTCAACACTTTCGTCAGCAATTTCAGTCCCGAGATTAAGACTGAATAAATGTTATGCAATTTTTAATGTTTAGAGCTTCTATTGGTCAAATGTAAACTAAACAAATTCACAGGTCAACCTGAACTTCAGAATGCAGCGAAATACTGACTCACATGCATATGAATAGAGCACAAAGTCTAGTGTGACGGCACCTCAAATTTGTGTTTTCACAATTAATAATTTTCTCTCATGCAACAAGTGCACCAGATTTTACCTTTTTTTAAGCACCCAGCACAATCAGACATCCCCGTTCTTGTTACAGGAGGCCTTTCTATAAAAAAAAGAAGTGAATTACAAAGGTCTTCAATTGTTTCTCCTACACAATAAGAATAAATGAAGAGTAAACGAGCATACATTTTCTGCTTTTCAGATTCTTCTCCTGCAAAAAAAAAAAAACACTGTGAAAATGCTACTGTGAAAAACTGTTGACATTCCCGGAAATATCACACAGCTCACAATCAATGGTTTTCATTGGTTTCATTCAAAACTAAGTTTCTTCTTAGTTTTTTTCTCAGTTTATTAGTTATGTGCATTAGGGTTTGATGTTACATCTTATGTTGTTAAATGAATGCTTATAGTGTCACATGTTAAACTTGATTGTGCTTTGTATTAGTATGACAATGTGCACCATATATGTATTAGTATAAAAGACTTCTTGTGATCAACTTTGATTTATCATGTGGCTTTCACTTTATTGCCTGTGTTTGAAGGTGGTTGAAACAGACTTTAGTATATTATTTCAGTTAATAAAAAAGAAGCTTTTTTCCTTTGCACTCTAGGTTAAATCTGTAAAACCTACACCTTTGATGGTAAAGTTCTGGCAAAAACAGATGCAAGTTTTTTTCAAAGTGAACCTATGCTATAGACCTTTGTCTTCGCAATATGTAAGTTTGGTCACACTTTATTTTAAGGTCCAATTCTCGCTATTAACAAACCATTAACTACGATTTTTGCCTCAGTAGAATCCTAATTTGCTGCTTATTAATAGTTAGTAAGGTAGTTGTTAAGTTTAGATACTGGGTAGGATTAGGGATGTAGAATCGTGCAGAATATGTGCTTCCTAAGCCAATATGTTAATAATAGACATGCTAATAAGCAACTAGTTAATAGTGAGAACTGCTTGCTATACTAAAGTGTTACCATAAGTTTTAATAGTACTGAAAACGAGGCTTTGATTGATAGAAGTACACGTGTTTAATGGATTGTACTGATGCTTAACAACATACAGATCAGTTCAGTTGATGAAGCATCTCTCTAAAAGTCTTCCAGTAGACAAAAACTCCATAAAACGGTCTTGAAAGTTGTGAAAATTACATGATTTATACAGTCCGTGCCCTCACAGCCTCGTTTTCATCCACATAAAACTCAATACGGCATCTAACCCGATTAAGGTCTAACCGTATACTTTTACAGCTCTACAGAAATGTGTCTATTATTAAATCTCACAATCTATACTTAAATAAAACTCCTTGAGCAACCCATGAGCAATGCCATTTCTCTCTGGGTTAAGAGCCCAACTTTTCCTCGCAACTTCTGACATACATCACGCTCTCTCTCGGGATCTTTGTTTTTTTTTTATTCGTGTCAGGATTGAGCGTTAATTCTACTTCCTTAACATAAATGACTAAAGGGATTTTTCGACGTTACGTAAATCTCATCACGTCCGATTGGTCTTCACTGGCTTAATCAGTGTTTTTAACATCCCCAAATATCTGACATATATGTCTTTCTCACAGCCGTCTTCATTGCGTATTCAGTCAGGCGCGCGTCTGGGTTGCCATTTCCCTATTGCGTTCTGGCAGTTGTGGTCTGAAGGAGCTGCCGACCCCGGCCTCGGAGCAGACAGCTTTCCCCTGACTGGACCCACCAGGGACGTCACTGCAGCGCTGCTTTAAGTGAGAGGAAAATGAGAACCTTAGACACAGTGTCACACGGCCCATGAACTGTGGAATAGCCTCTGCACCGATAAGACAACCCTTTCCGACATGGGAATATTTGAGGAGTCTTTCATATGACAGGTCTAGTGGAACACGGCCTTGAAGGGTCAAATGGAAAGATTTCACGCATGTTTATGCCGGACGGGTCGGAGCACCATGCTAGAGGAACTCTTGGAAAGAACACAGGTTATATTTCTGTTCTTCAAATCAAGTCTTTGGCAGCATGCGAGTTCGAACTTTAGCATGCACACTAGTCCAAAACAATTAGTTGGTTCAGAAACATTGTTTCTGCATGGGCTGCTCCTCCTCGGTGGCACACGCGTGTCAGGATGGAGCTGAGCTGTCAGGGTTATTCTGAGAAACAAGGCTTGCGTCAGCTGGCGCAGCTGAGACAGATGTGAGACTCATCCGTGTGATATCCATCTCGAGCGCACAAAGCGCCATCCTCCAAATCTCTCCCGAAAGCCTTTGAAGCAAGTCTTTGATGTCTCATCATTCTCTAATTACTTGCATTGTCATGGTTATCACTCATTAGACTCAACTGGGGTAGTTGAAGAGTTGAGTCTTTAACGGATGCTTGTGGTCATGTGGCTTATTGGTTAAAACTTCAGGACTCTTGCCTAAACGCTGCAGGTTCCAATCACGGAAGGGAGGTTTCGTGAAGAGGGAATCTTGTCAACAAAATAACTGACAAAAATGTTTGTTGACGAAGGGTTTCTGTCAATCATAAAGTATGAGAGAGAAAATATATGCTTTTTCCTGAACAACATACTGAAACACAGACTACAGTATTTACATTTTTGTTAAATAGTAATGTTTAAATAACTGCAAAAAAGTATTTGAGTATTAGCTTTTTATACTTCATTTTGTATTAAACATTTTGTTCATTGACTGAAATTAGGCTATAGACCACTATGAATGAATGACAAAATATTTGACTAAATTTAAAACAAAAAATGATATTAAACCATTTTAATCAAAACATACTGTTGACAAAAGCAGAAGTGAAAAATACGCTGCCTGCATACCACTAAAACATAGACAGTAACTAGTACAACAAAACGTTTTTTGCTAAAGAAATGTTTAAATTAATGCAAAATTATTATTTGCTTTTTTGTACTTCATTTTGTATTTTCTCATCTAAAATTTTCATTGACTGAAATTAGATAAATATAATATGAAAATATGTATATAAATATAATTTGACAAAATTTAAAACATTCTCAAAAGTGAGAGTTAAATTTTAATAAAAACCTACTGTTGACAAAAGTATATGGGAAAAAATATACTGCCTCCACAACAATGCACTGAAACATGTACAGTAAATACAGCAACAACAAAAAAAAGTTTTCACATTTTTGTTTAATGTTAATATGTTTAAATTATTGCAAAAAAAAAAGTGCTTTTTTGTACTTAATTTTGTACATTTTCATGTAAAATGTCATTAGAGTAAAACCCACTACCATTTAAACACTAAAAAATAATGTAATGAAATATTGACTCAATTTAAAAGATATTTTTGAAAAATTACCATTGAGAAAATGATTTTTGGGAAAAGAATGACTAAAACCCGCCCAAAAAATAAAAACAATGCAGAAATCTATCATTTACTCACCCTTATTTCATTCTAAACTGCTATGTTTTTTATATCTTCCTTGGATCTCAAAGGGAGATGCTTTGAAGAATATCCAGATCCAAAAAATCTCTTTTGATCCTCCTTTTACTTGCTGAAAATAATAGCACAAATAAAGATACAATGGAAACATGTCAAACTGTAACAAGCACATATTTAAATAAAATGTTAAACTGTTAGAGACTGTTAAGCAATATGTATTGGTTGCACAGCACCATAAAGTAGTCTATATGACTTTATGCATTATTTTTCAAGTTTTCTGAAGCCACACCAAAGAACAGACCGAACTATGTTCTTCAAATTCACTGAAAAGCTTTGAAATCTCAGTCAAGTTCGCTCATATTCAAACTGAAAAATGCAAGAACCAGTGGTGTGATGCATATTCATGCAACACGGCAAAATTATACTTTATATGAACTATTAAGTCTGCTAAAAGAACTAGCAGACTTACTAAACACATAATCCCTTTAATTGGTTCCAGCAAGATCACCTGTAACTTTCGGGAGCTAAAGTAACTTAAGCATAATATCCAGGAAGGACAGAAGCCGACAAACATCTTAGCTAAATGAATTTTGGTGGGGAAGCAGCCACAAAACTGTTGATCTGAGACGGAGCCAAGCACTCATAAATGCCGTTATGTACGTAAACAGAGGAAGACAGAATAATGCCCAAGGTCTTGTGGGCAGGAATGGTGGTAGCCAGCATCATTTGGCAGATGGAGCAAGGTGATATGACCAGCTGTTGCTGGCCCATAAGCTGGTGTGGAGACGAAACATTAGATTACAGTCTGTTGGGGAGAATAAAGCTTAGATGCAGCGCTCATGTTGAGTAATTGTGGCGTACCAGGTGTGAAAGTTAAGAAAGCTTTGATATCATCATCTCATGATTTCTAATGCAGTGAGAGATCGTATTATTCAAGGTTGAAAGGAATAAAATTGACCATTTCTGAATATCTGTTCAGTATCTTGAGGTTCAAATTGCATTTTGCACTGTAGCTGTGGATATAATGAATGTGGATCGCTAATGAATACGCTTCGCCACTCGGAAAACAATTAAACAGGAATCGTTGTTTTCATTGTTGAGACCTTGAAAAGGAAAAGACCGAGGCATGTTATGAATTCTCTGCCAAACGTTCTGGCGTAATTAAAGCAGCCGAGTTGCAATTATTAGGACCTTTCTTCCCATCCTTCCCATGCTGCAGAAACAAAAAGATAAAGAAAAACCCTGGGCAGCTATAATCAGAACTTTTCTCAAATGTTGAAATTGCAAGTGGGAGAAAGGGGCCATGGTCGAGCGTAGCGGACAAATGAAAGCTTTGCCCGGCTCTAAGGATGGGTGTTCCTAATCTTTCACAACAACGAGCAGCTCTGACGATCTGTCTCTGCGTTTTAGAGCAGCTTATCTCTGTTCCCAGCTCTAATGCTGAAGATAGCTCAAAAGTGAGAGTTAAATTTTAATAAAAACCTACTGTTGACAAAAGTATATGGGAAAAAATATACTGCCTCCACAACAATGCACTGAAACATGTACAGTAAATACAGCAACAACAAAAAAAAGTTTTCACATTTTTGTTTAATGTTAATATGTTTAAATTATTGCAAAAAAAAAAGTGCTTTTTTGTACTTAATTTTGTACATTTTCATGTAAAATGTCATTAGAGTAAAACCCACTACCATTTAAACACTAAAAAATAATGTAATGAAATATTGACTCAATTTAAAAGATATTTTTGAAAAATTACCATTGAGAAAATGATTTTTGGGAAAAGAATGACTAAAACCCGCCCAAAAAATAAAAACAATGCAGAAATCTATCATTTACTCACCCTTATTTCATTCTAAACTGCTATGTTTTTTATATCTTCCTTGGATCTCAAAGGGAGATGCTTTGAAGAATATCCAGATCCAAAAAATCTCTTTTGATCCTCCTTTTACTTGCTGAAAATAATAGCACAAATAAAGATACAATGGAAACATGTCAAACTGTAACAAGCACATATTTAAATAAAATGTTAAACTGTTAGAGACTGTTAAGCAATATGTATTGGTTGCACAGCACCATAAAGTAGTCTATATGACTTTATGCATTATTTTTCAAGTTTTCTGAAGCCACACCAAAGAACAGACCGAACTATGTTCTTCAAATTCACTGAAAAGCTTTGAAATCTCAGTCAAGTTCGCTCATATTCAAACTGAAAAATGCAAGAACCAGTGGTGTGATGCATATTCATGCAACACGGCAAAATTATACTTTATATGAACTATTAAGTCTGCTAAAAGAACTAGCAGACTTACTAAACACATAATCCCTTTAATTGGTTCCAGCAAGATCACCTGTAACTTTCGGGAGCTAAAGTAACTTAAGCATAATATCCAGGAAGGACAGAAGCCGACAAACATCTTAGCTAAATGAATTTTGGTGGGGAAGCAGCCACAAAACTGTTGATCTGAGACGGAGCCAAGCACTCATAAATGCCGTTATGTACGTAAACAGAGGAAGACAGAATAATGCCCAAGGTCTTGTGGGCAGGAATGGTGGTAGCCAGCATCATTTGGCAGATGGAGCAAGGTGATATGACCAGCTGTTGCTGGCCCATAAGCTGGTGTGGAGACGAAACATTAGATTACAGTCTGTTGGGGAGAATAAAGCTTAGATGCAGCGCTCATGTTGAGTAATTGTGGCGTACCAGGTGTGAAAGTTAAGAAAGCTTTGATATCATCATCTCATGATTTCTAATGCAGTTAGAGATCGTATTATTCAAGGTTGAAAGGAATAAAATTGACCATTTCTGAATATCTGTTCAGTATCTTGAGGTTCAAATTGCATTTTGCACTGTAGCTGTGGATATAATGAATGTGGATCGCTAATGAATACGCTTCGCCACTCGGAAAACAATTAAACAGGAATCGTTGTTTTCATTGTTCGCAGCACCAAAACCCTGAAAAGGAAAAGACCAAGGCACGTTATGAATTCTCTACCAAATATTCTGGCGTAATTAAAGCAGCCGAGTTGCAATTATTAGGACCTTTCTTCCCATCCTTCCCATGCTGCAGAAGATAAAGAAAAAAGAAAAACCCTGGGCAGCTATAATCAGAACTTTTCTCAAATGTTGAAATTGCAAGTGGGGGCCATGGTAGCTCTGACGATCTCTCTCTGCGTTTAGAGCAGCTTATCTCTGTTCCCAGCTCTAATGCTGAAGATAGGAGTCCGCCGGCTTCCACTACTGTAAGAGAAGGAACACAAAACCTCAGAGAGTACAAACACGCCGTGCACCGACTGGAAATTTGAAAAGATGACGTATGTTACTGGACACGGCGAAGGCTGGAGAAGGAAGGGGAACAGATGAAAACAGTTTCTGTGTTTGGGACAGAAGAGGTCAAAACCCAACAATGATTAGGTCAACATGAATTCAAAATGAACCCAGTTTACAGTCTTATTCTTGGTCTTATTTTTTTTTTCCTAAATTGAATATTCTGTTTCACTTGAGAAAACAGACGTATTTGGACTATAGAGAAAAAATGAAATTTTTTATTATCTATGTATCTGTCTATCTATATTTTTTTTTTTCTTATTCACTGTTTATATATAAACACTGAAAAAATGGTGAAGGATTTACTTTGAAACACTTTTTCACTCATAAATTTCTAGTAAAAGAAATGGCCAGCAACACATTGAATTAAAGGTGAAATTTATGAAGTAAAAAAAACTTAAATAGCATTTTCTTCAAATACTCGAAAAAGTCGTTTTATACTTAAACTTCCATATATATATATATATATATATATATATAGGGATGACCCTTTCAGCCACTGCAAGAGAAGTTGGTCATTCCAAATCTGTGATTTCTTGAATATTGCAGTTTTACAATGACACTAATTCATTCAAGTCCCCCAAAAAGGCTGGTCGTCCATGTAAGACAAATGCTCGAGAAGACACGATAATGCAGAGACTCTCAATGGGTAATCGGTTCAGCACTGCAGCTGGAATTGCTCTCCAGTTCAGTGCTGTACAGGGTAAGTATCTGTCTCGGCACGTTTAAGAGAATTTGGGCTGAAAGCACACTCTGCAGTGACCAAACCTCTCATCAGCAGAAAGAATCAAAAGACTCGACTAACCTTTGCTGAGGAGCATGTTGTGTGGAGAGAGGAGAACTGGTCCAAAGTTCACTTCAGTGATGAGAGCAAGTATTATTTATTTGGGTCTGAAATATTTTGTTCGGCATCAGACTGGGGAAAGACTGAAGCCCAAGTGTGTAAAAAAGTGGAGGAAGTGTCATGGTTTGGGGGATTCTTTCAGGAATTTTTTCTGCAACATATATATTTACATTTAGTAATCTAATTACATGTACATCATACATTATTAAGCATGCAAAAGTGTCCAAATAATTTTTGGGGCCACTGTGCATCAGATTATGGAAGCAAAGAGGCTTTTGTGTTGACTCTAAAAAAAACTATTGTTCATCATCCATCTCATTGGCCTCAATCCGTTGCACAACTTGTGTCCCGTGTTTAAGCTGCTTGGCAAATTCACCATGACAGAGTCTGGGGTGCAGGCAGCAGGCACATCTCATGGATAGAGTTGGTTTCTCTGCCCGAGCATTCTTATCCCCAGGGCCAGATCACTGACAAGACCTGACACCCAGCTGATCTGGGTGCCAGACAGTGGCACACCAATGCTGCGAGTGCCATGGGTCTTTATTCCAGACGGGGGTCGTCCATTTGAGTGTTAAGGACTGTCAGAAGCACAGCACGACAATGACAGGTCACTGCTTTACTCTACGTCTGTATCGACTGGACTCTGACGTGCCCAGAGTGGGGCTTTCAATGATGGAAATGTGGTTCTGCTGCAGGACGTACCGTGAACTGACAGGAGATATCCGTAGCATGGAATCCTTTGGAGTCGTGTTTAACGATTCCCGAGGAGCTGAGATTGGAGCTGGATTGCAGTAAATGAGCACAGGAGGTCACAGGACGTTAAGACAAACACAGATTCACCATATTCATGCATGCAAATATTCAGCACATGAAATAACTATTCATAGGAAACCCCCAGCGCTGCAGGAATATTCAGCAGTATCAACATTTCTATATGTATCCCTGAATATCCTCGGCATAATTTTCCTTCTTTTCATGTGTTCGTAATAGGAATTAATTGTTAAAGGTATAGTTCATGTCACTGGTTAATTTGTCAGCTGTCCAATATATATATATATATATATATATATATATATATATATATAGGTAGGTGTGTGTCTCTGGACCACAAAACCAGTCTTAAGTAGCACAGGTATATTTGTAGCAATAGCCAACAATCAGTGTTGGGTGTAACTAGTTACTAAGTAATTAGTTACTGTAATTTAATTACTTTTCCATTGAAAAAGTCAAGTAAGGGATTACGCTTATTTTTTTCTGTAATTTAATTACAGTTACTTCTTATGTAATTATATAACTTATAGACTGTAGAACATTTATATCCAATACAATAGTGGATTTAACATCAAAATGTAAAGTTAAAATTAGATAGATAGATAGACAGACAGACAGACAGACAGACAGACAGATAGATAGATAGATAGATAGACAGACAGAC